>NW_027497487.1:0-157579 GCF_021521415.1 Bidens hawaiensis
AGTAACGGCTCGAAAAAACCATCAGTAAGTATTTGGCAATTTCAGTTATCCCTTTAATTGTTGATTGATTTCCATCCATAAACTGATTCATTGAATGGTTTTTAGGTGAAACGGAGAAGCCGTAAAAGAAAAGTTGATGTATCTACGGATGAAGCTTTCCCACCTGCTGAAATAAAGGTATGTACTGCGTGAAACATTGTTAATTTCCACCAACATGGCATATCCATGGGTATGTACTTATATATTGACTTCAACATGGCATATCCATTGTTAATTTCACATGCTTTTTTATAGGTGTATGAGTGTCGTTTGTGTGTGCATGACAAGCGTAACAATGTGGCACGTGGTACAGTTCATTGGTTACCGGTTCCACAACAGTTGCATGAAAAAGAAATCCCGGAGGGTTGCTATAAAGTTAGTATTGATGAAGTCATAAAGGAACAAGCAATTATTCCTTGTGAGGCTGGTAAAATTCTGACTGTTGACTGGTACTTTTGTTGCTTGGCCAGAACACCTAATCTTATGTGACCAGGAGGTTTGTTCCCTTTTAACTTAACCGAACAAATATCTATGTTCATTTTCATTTAGTTTAAAGAATGAACACTTGTGTTCGTTTATGTTCATTTGTTTATAATCTAAACTAACGTAATTGAACAAAGATAAACGAACATAAACGAACTTCCCGTCGAAAGATTCATGAACAGTTAAACGAACGTTCGGTTCGTTTGCAGGCCTACTATTTTGTTCTATTCAATTAAAAAATATGACATTAATTTACATATTTGTTTTTCATATTCTTTTGTTCTAGCTACCACCACACCCATCCTCAAAAGAACCAGACAGAGCTGGCAAGAAGGCAAAGGCAAAGTACACAACAATAGACAGGGTGACCAAACAGAAGACAAGGAGCAGTGCCAAGATAACCGACGCCTTAGCTAGTATATAGGTAGTTGTTATTTTTGTATTTTGTAAGATATGTTGCATATACATTTACTTAAGAGAATATTATTGTTAATATAATTTGTTTCTAATTTTGTTTTGTCATGCTTGCTTATAGCTGTTTTATATTACTGCACAAAAAATAAAAATAATTATATATTGCCTAATTACACACAATTTGGCCACATAGAACACACTAAATAGGTGTGGCCAAAAGTAAGACAATAGCCACACCTAAAATTACAAAAATTAGAGTCTATAAAAGACCATTAGCCACAATAAAAACATTTTTGTGTGACGAAAGGGTACCAAAAACATTGGCCACACTTTCATCAGTTGGTTTTTGTTTGTGTGGCAGAACGAGATCAAACGTCATTAGAAAAATCACTATGTGTGACGAAAAGTATGATAATAGCCACACTTTATATTACAAAAGCATTATGTGTGATAAATGGTAAGACAATGGCCACACCACAAACTACAAAAGAGTGTTTGAGTGGCAACTTCACATTTTTAGCCACATTGACAACAACCTCCAGTGTCTATATGATATGTTTGGCCACACAATACATCACTATGTGTGACAAAAAGTTTGATAATAGCCACACTTTAAATTATAAATAGCATTATGTATGATAAACGGTAAGACAATGGCCACACCACAAACTACAAAAGAGTTTTTGACTAGCAAGTTCACATTTTTAGCCACATTGACAATAACCTCCGGTGTCTATAAGATATGATTAACCACATTGTACCTCACTATGTGTGACGAAAAGTTTTACAATAGCCACACTATAAATTACGAATAGCATTATGTGTGACAAACGGTAAGACAATTGTCACACCACAAACTACAAAAAGAGTTTTTGACTAGCAGGTTCACATTTTTAGCCACATTGACAATAACCTACAGTGTCTATATGATATGATTAGCCACACAGTACCTCACTATGTGTGACGAAAATTTTGACAATAGCCACTCTTTAAATTATGAATAGCATATGTGTGACAAACGGTAAGATAATGGTCACACCAAAACTACAAAAGAGTTTTTGACTAGCAAGTTCACATTTTTAGCCACATTGACAATAACCTCCAGTGTCTATATGATATGATTAGCCACTCAGTACCTCACTATGTGTGACGAAAAGTTTAACAATAGCCACACTTTAAATTACGAAAAGCATTATGTGTAACAAACGGTAAGACAATAGCCACACTATAATCTACAAAGGAGTGTTTGAGTGGCAAGTAATCATATTTAGCCACTTTTAATGTAATATCCAGTGTCTATATCATATAATTAGCCACTCTATTTTTAAATTTAAGTGGCCATTTCTTTGTTATATCCACATGGTATAGGTCACAATGCAAGCTTAACACAACCCTATGGCCAAATTATTGTAAAATTCATGTTGCTGAAATATTAATTCATGTGGCTATATACGTGCAATGGTTACTAATAGTAAATAGTCATATGGTTATTTTCTATCGTTTAGCCACACTTATTGGATAGGCTTCTTGATGGACAGCAAACTAATGCTGGTACCCCTTTCGCCACACTTATTACCACATAAGGCCACTAAAAACTGTGTGTGATCATATCATACCCACGGTGTCGCGACCTTTGGCCACATATGACCTGAACCAAATGCGCGTGGCTAAAGGCCTACGGCCACACTTTTTTCGTGTGACCAAAGGTCAATTTTCACGTAATGATATTGTATAGATGCAAACCCGCTAGATCTAGTCGTGAAACGATGATTCGACACCTTTAAACCATTAAATTCACAGCATCCGGGTGGAATCGGGTATGAACCGAGCAAAATATGAGCCTATGGGTCACCCTAGCTCAGATCTGGATCGAACGGGATGAAAAACGGGGGAAAACAAGCTAGATTTCACTTTTCCAGCGAGATCCTAGTTTTCCGGCAACGACGGCGCCGGAAAGTGGGTACGAGGTTAGGGTAATGTCAGAGAATGTCCTGACATTCTCTGACCTAAACCTAATTCGTTAACGGGAACTTAACGAACGAATCTTAATTCGTTAGCGGGAGTTTAACGAACTAACCTTAATTCATGAGTAATTCGTTAAAGAAAGAATGACGAACTAGCCCCATTCGTTAAGGTCCAATTCGTTATGATGACCAGTTCGTTATAAGGTCCAATTCATTTTGAGGATTAGTTCGTTATGAGGTCCAATTCGTTATGAGGACTGGTTCGTTATAAGATCCAATTCGTTATGATGACCAGTTCGTTATAATGTTCAATTCGTTATGAGGACTGGTTCGTTATAAGGTCCAATTCGTTATAAGGTTTAATTCGTTATAATAGCAAATTGTCATAAAGGAAGATTCGTTATGAAGTAACGAATGGGTTCATTCGTTATGAACCCCGTTCGTTAAGGGACTGGGATGAATTTGAAGTTTAAAAGAATGATAGAAAGGTCACTGGACTTAGAATTAAATGGTTAATTACAAAGAAGCCCTCGAACTTTTTAAGTTAGCAAATAACTAATAATTTAGAATTCTAATGAAAAATGTGTTAAGACAGTTAATGGAAATAAAAATCTTCCAAGCTGACCTGGCAGCTCGACCCCAGCCAGAGGCTCAGCCCCTTGGACCGTGCTAGGGGCTGCCGCCCCTAGACCCCGCTGCCAGGGGCGCTTCCCCCCGGACCCCCGTTCGTTGAGGGTTATAATTAAACTAGAAACGCAATATGGGTAGCGATAGATAATTGATACGTGTAATTGTTATACAGTTAGTCGTGCGCGGCTAAAGAAAAGGAATAACCATAAACAGTGAACGTAACCGCGTTCAGGTGAGTTTCTTGCCCCATTCCTTGTTATGTTTTTCAGGGCTGTGTGCATACTCGATGTAATCATTTAATACACTTACCTTAAGTGGTAAGTGTATGTCTTATATGATTTATGTAGGAATGAATGCTTGACGATGCATGAACGATGTTCGGATGTTGCATGTACCGTCAAGGGATAGTTTAAAGATATGATTGATATATATATATATATATGATGTATAAAAGATGTATGAACGTATGGAAGTTATAATTATGAATGTATAGAAAGGTATGGAAGGTATAGTTAGAAAAGGGAACCAACCTTAATTATATCGGCGAATGTAATATCGGCGAATGTAGGGAACCGACCCTAGTAATACCGGTGAATATAGGGAACCGACCGTAATAATATGATGACCGTCATTTGAGATAATCAAAACCCTAATTATTCTAAATAGTTAGAGCAAGTAGGGTATCGTATCATAAGGAGTATGTGGTCAATGCAATTCGTGTAAGACTTAATATTATGAAGTGAATGGTTTTAGTGCTAATCACACAAGCAATTAAAGTGAGTTTATAGAACTAAGCAACGAACGAACAAGCGAGTTGTAAACAATTAACAAAGCAAATCACACCCGGGAATTCAAGTAAGCAACCAAACAGTATCTCATGCTACCTAACAAATTGATTATCAACGATTAACTGAAAACTGGTCAACCAGACAAAACCTTAGATGTCAACAATTACTTTACACACGGCACTGGTTATCAAACAGTCATTGCCAGTGTGACTCAGTTAAGGGTAATTGTACGTTTTATCGTATTCAATCTAACCAAACAGTTATATGACTAATTATCTAGCAACTGGTAACAGATCGTTCAGACCAACGTAAACCTAAACCGACCGAATACACAGAAATACTAAATATCAATAATCATATATCAATCATCAATAATAAAACATAAGTATTCTTAATCACATGAGAAAAACTGTAAATGGTTACAAACTATACATTTCGGGTGCAATTCTAGGAGATTAGCCGAGCCTAGACATCATCAAATCTTAGATACGGATGATAGGGATCATGCGGGAGGTCTTGACACGAGCTAGGATAGTGGAAATCGCCTATAGGACTGCTAGAAATCGCCTTTGGTTCATTTTTATGACCATCGTTTGAGTCAATCAAAAACCTAATTATTCTAAATAGTTAGAGTAAGTAAGGTATCGTATCCACCAGGAGTATGTGGTCAATGTAATTCGTGTACAGATTTAATATTATGAAGTAACTGATTATTAGTGCTGATCACACAAGCAATGATTTGAATTTAGAGTTAAACAAGCAAACGAGTAAACAAGTTTCAATCAATTAACAAAGCAAATCACACCCGGGAATTCAAGTAAGCAACCTATAGTAATCTCATGCAACCTAACAGATTATTATTACTGGTTAACTACAAACTGATCAATCAGACAAAACCTTAGACATCAATAATCGCTTTACACACGGCACTGATTATCAAACGGTCCTTACCAGTGTGACTCAGTTAAGGGCAATCATATGTTTTATCGTATTCAATCTAATCAAAGAATCATATGATCAATTATCTAGCAACTGGTAACAAATCGTTCAGACCAACGTAAACCTAAACCGACTGAACACACAGAAATACTAAACATCAATAATCATATATCAACCATAAACAATTATACATAGTGTTCTTAATCACATGAGAAAAACGGTAAAGATTACAAACTATACATCCCGGGTATGATTCGGAGAAGACTAGCTGGGCATCGTAATCGATAGATCTTCAATTATGATGAGGAAGGCCATTAGGATTGACCAAGAGATGATTGGTAGCCCTGGAATTCACCCAAAATCGCTTAATAGCTGCTGGAAGTCGTCAATACTGATTAGGGTTCGGAAAATAGAAGATATAGGTCAAAATCCGTTTTTTCACGTTTTTTAAGACCATCGCGTACCGCGATGGCCATAGACCCTACCCATCGCGTAAAGCGACCTAATAAAACCTCATATTTGTATTCCTCTCGTAGAGAAACCCAAAATTCATATATTATGGCTCCCGTAACTCATTTTCTAGCTCAGGATATGCTCGTTTTACTTCAAGGTCGCATTTTGTCAACCCATCTTGTTCAGTTTTAGCATTGGCTTTTGGCTTATGATTTATCATCCATAGTCTTCCCGAATCCTTGCAACACTTCCCAAGACATCAAATAATGCTTCAGTCTTCCCGAGATACCATTCCATGCTCGTACAGGTCTCGCATTTAGCATCTTTAATGATCAATTACTTGAAATACAAAAGCACGTATGAAATACCAAAGTTCTAACAATATACTCAATAAAACTACATAGTTAATACACTAATATATATACAAAATACCCGACCATCACATCCCCACACTTATCTTTTGCTTGCCCTCAAGCAAAACTTTAAAGTAAACATTAACCTCCATCATAGGTATGTGAATTATCGCCATTAATACTAGTAAGGTTTAAGGTCATACCCAGTTTCCCAGACTGACACTTTCTAGATTGACATCCCACAAATACGGTTAAGTGCTATAATAAAAACAATAGAGCCGTCCAGACGAGTGTACTTTGTTTCCGGTTAAAGCATACATGTTCATACCCCTCAGACTATCAACACTCCTCTCGGTTTAATATCTGGACTAGGAAAAGATGTGCCAGTATATGTCTCTGCCCTCAAATACCAAATATGAGTCACAACTTAATAAGCTTGCAGGCCAGTCTTATCTCCACCCATTACCCACCGGTTGCATAAAGACTCGGACTAAGGTTTTGCTGGGGCTTAGGTTAGGTGCGGAATAGGCATATTTAGTGACTAAGGTGGATGTAACCCAATTTACAAATACACAAACAACTAATCAAAAATAAACAGACTGCTAATTACATAACTGAATAAGAACTGACTTTCTTTTTGGCTTACTTTTTATTTTTTTTTTTTGTTTTTTTTTTATTTTCTATTATTTTTTTTACCAACTGATAGACAATACACTGAAGCAAATAATTATATAACTCTGACAAACACATATTTACAACTCAACCGAGACATACATACATTGTGTACTATGCTCAACAACTGACTATATACAACTCGATAACGAACTGGATTTCATCACACAAGGTTAAAATAAAGTGAAGGCCAAGGCTGAAATGGTGTGTAATGTCTGGTTTAGCAAATAAACAGGAATTAGGTCCAAACGGGCTCCTAGGGGGATATTGTCGGGTAAGGAAATTTATTTAGTGGAGGAAAAGTGTATGTAAAGGTTTTCTAAAATCCTAATCTCCATACAGGTGGTGGCATTAAGATCTCGATAAGCATGTGACAAGCAAGTTCTAACTCTGTAAAACATACCGGTTTCCCTCAATCAATGGTGTAAGACATGTTTTATATCTATTATATAGTATGTGTATTAAGTATAGGGGGTCATCTCACAATATGTCTGGAATAATGGGCTGCCGATATGAAACATGTATAGCCGTCTCCTTGACTCGTTATCCCCGCCCAAACGACCCCATTTTCAACTTCTCTTTTTGAAAACATTTGTGAGTAAGACTATCGAGAAGCTGAAAAACCAACCATGACCAGAAACCTATAACTTGGCATTAATGACAATAATTAACAGTTAACAACTTCGGTTTCCGAACACTCTTCGAGGTACTATCGGGCTAAAATTTTCAAATTTCCCCCATCCCCACACTTGAGGTTTACATTATCCTCAATGTTAAAATAGATAAAACGATTAATAAACATTTGAGAGACGGGGTTGAAATTGACTTTTTGACTAATAAGCAATTTTAAAAGTCGGGGCTCAAATGTGACGGTTCAACTAATAATTATACAATTACACTTTTAACGTTTAAAGTAATAAAAACAATACAAATTATGAAACTGAAATCACCTGATATCAACGGGACTGGAGAAGGACCAGTCGGCTCGTGAACTCTCAAAAACACAACTCTCGTCTCATCCAATTACCAAACTGACAATCGAACCTGTAAAATCTCGAGACGTGTAGAAGGAAGCTTCTCACAAGTGTAAGACATAGGTCTTTTAAGAGTTTTGAAAATGAAATTTATTAAATTTATTAAAACAATTACCGAGCCAAATTAAGTCGTTTCATAAGAAATTCTGTTAAGTTAGTTAAAAACGTTAAAAGACCTAACTCACTTTCGTAGGAATCACGATTGTATTTAGCATATGCAACAACCCTGTAAACCCCTCGGTTGCCCGGGAGGACGAGTGGGGTCTCGTGAGGTTTTATAGTGAACACAACCACAAAGTTCCAAATACAACAAAATTTACACGTACCTGGATTAACCACAGCAAAATGAACATGAAAGCACTCTAGGTCGCTTAACTGAAACCTCATTTTCTCGTGGAGCGGTATCCCCACACTTAGCTTTTGCTATGATGGTACGCTTGAAATACAATTAGTGAATATAAATAAAAAAATGCAAACTAAAAATATACAAAATGTACAAATACCACTCTTTTGAAAATTTTATGACATTCAAGGTGGGCATCTAGCCTGCCCCCGTGCAGCCTTCTCGTTACATGCACGCTCCTCAAGAGATTCCTCCCAACCTTTTGGAACGACATGATCCTGCCATTTTTTATTTACGTCTGGCGGTTTCTTTACATCTTTCTTTTTCGTCTTCTTTCCCTTTCTTGTAGTTGCTTCCTCACCATCTCTAACTCCATGCAACATCTCATTCCATCCTTTATCCTCCATGTTGCTCCTTAGCTCATTCATGTCAGTCACAAAACATTTATCTTTTGTGTGGTCCTTTCTCAAGGGTTCACACTTGTCAACAACATGGTTAGTAGCATTTTCTAACAATGGTAACAAACTGTATGAAGTACACTTTGTCAACCCATTATGATGAGGAAGGCCATTAGGATTGACCAAGAGATGATTGGTAGCCCTGGAACTCACCCAAAATCGCCTAATAGCTGCTGGAAGTCGTCAATACTGATTAGGGTTCGGAAAATAGAAGATATAGGTCAAAATCCGTTTTTTCACGTTTTTTAAGACCATCGCGTACCGCGATGGCCATAGACCCTACCCATAGCGTAAAGCGACCTAATAAAACCTCATATTTGTATTCCTCTCGTAGAAAAACCCAAAATTCATATATTATGGCTCCCGTAACTCATTTTCTAGCTCAGGATATGCTCGTTTTACTTCAATGTTGCATTTTGTCAACCCATCTTGTTCAGTTTTAGCATTGGCTTATGATTTATCATCCATACTCTTCCCGAATCCTTGCAACACTTCCCAAGACATCAAATAATGCTTCGGTCTTCCCGAGATATCATTCCATGCTCGTACCGGTCTCGCATTTAGCATCTTTAACGATCAATTACCTGAAATACAAAAGCATGTATGAAGTAGCAAAGTTCTAACAATATACTCAATAGAACTACATAGTTAATACACTAATATATATAAAAAATACCCGGCCATCATAATACCGGTGAATGTAGGGAACCGACCCTAATAATATCGGCGAATGTAGGGAACCGGCCCTAATAATATCGGCGAAGGTTATAGGGCGGAATGCTCTTTAAAATGTATATGTATGAATGAAAGTATGTATGTAAGTATGAAGAAAAGAATGAAAGTACGTATGTATGTATGTATGTATGTATGTATGTATGTATGTATGTATGTATGTATGTAAGTAAATATGAAGGTATGTACCTTCGGGTGCATATGTAAGTATGTAAATGTAATGCATGTCGTTTGATTAACTAGAAATCACTCAGCGTAGCTAACTTTTAGTATGCACACAGGTTAATTGACTAAGAGAGCTGGTTTGAGCGGGACACATGGCAAGATTGAAGAGGCTGGCATATGAAGATTTGTCATGATATTTTTGATGCTATGTTTTATTTATGTTTTAAAAAGACAAGATATGTATGTTTGTAATGAATGGTTGACTATTATTATTATTCCGCGAAAGTTTTAATTAACTCTGATATTGAGGACTGTGTTTACGAGTAAATCCAACGTTCAAAGTGAGGCACCGGGACCGGGGCCTTACATGAAATAGTTAGTACATACCTTGTGTACAAATAGACCACGAGAATTTCTATAATTCTTTTTTTTTCTAAGTCTGTTTCATTTAATCCTTGCTAGTTATTTCATGTAGCGTTGACTTGAGATTAGTCATCTTTTTAGACGTTGTCCACCTGGACTTTTCCTTTATTTTCTTACTTTCTCACTTCCAGATGTACTGAAAGAATTATCTTGAGAGTTTGGGCAATCTTTTCTTGACATGATTCTTTAAAAGATATATTACTAATTTTGAGGAAATTTAAATATATCTCTTATTTATGTTGTTACAAGATTGCATGACATATATTACGATTGCATTGTTTACAACTACTAAGATTTTTATTTCTTCCATCGAATAATCAGCTTCTTGATCTTGTTGTCTTTGTTGGTGTTTTCTCTTTTCTCCTTTTCTTTTCTCATTTCCTCAGCATCCATTTCTTCCTTGAGCATTGCTTCAGTTATTTTGGTGACATTGACTTCATAATGAGTTGAATCATCTTCAATGTCATACATTTCCATGTTCTGACGTTCACCTTTAGTGTGAGCAAAGTAAAGATCTTGCATTGTTGAATAATATTCTTGTCCCTGTAGATTTTCTTCTGGATGAGTTATTACTCCCTTTCCTTTTGACATCATCGGTTTCTTGGATCTACTTGATTCGGCTCCATACGTGTTTTGTCTTGGAATAATTTGAGCTAGCGGGATGTCGAAATCAAACGAATCTGAATCGTCCTCCATTGTTGTTTGGTATGAAATTTCATCACTAGATATATGAATTGAGAGAAAAGATGTTCCCATATAGCCTTTACCTTTACATAATCGAAGCTGAACTGATTCTTGGCTAGATTGACGATCGGACATCTGTACGAGGTTATATTAAGGAAAAGAGCGCGTTTTCCTATCTTATCCATACTTGTTATATCTTGTCCATATTTGATTTTTTTTTCAAAGTTTATTTTAATATCCTTAATTGAATACTAATGATTATCATAAACTCGAATCTGATCAAAGCCTAGGTATGATTAAATACCTAATTCGCTAAGATCGATGGCTCTAATACCAACCTGTCACACCCCGACTTAGGGCCTAGGCGTGTGACCAATAGTTGGTACATGTTTTGTAAATATATCAGAGTTTTAGTGGAAGTATTTAATTTCTAATAAAATATTAATATACTTTTGAAATAAAATTTAATTAAAAACATTTATTTATAACAATAAAATATATATATATATATATATATATATATATATATTATTTGGAAAGCTTCTCAGATAATAAATACCCAAGTATTTAATTTATAAATCTTGGTTAACTTTTATAAATCATATTTAAATATTATTTATAATGTTTTGATGATTTAAAACTGAGCAATCTCTACCTTGCTAGCGTCTATCTTCTTGAATGGCTCTAATTCCTTGCTATCTGTACTAACTTTATTTCCTGAAATGTTAGGAAAAATACGTCAGCGATATGCTAGTGAATCGTTGACTCTAAAAACATTTTATAAATCTTTCTTTGACTGACAATATAGTTTCCTTGAACACACTCAGCATAAACGTCTCTTATTTCTGGGATTGTGTCATTGCCATACACACATAATTATGGTTCTCTGGGAACTGATGCCATTGGAGAACTTTTATATGATCTCTAGTCTGCGGCCACGTAGCCTTGATTGATAGACTAGATTAATTATGTTTGGATCCAGACACATGTGTACTCGGTCTGAGTTGCTTTTATTTCCCTCTTGTATTTTAATAGGGATCACGTAATCCTATAAATCTTTATTTGACTGTCTTTGTTTAAGATAAACAACATATTTATCTTGACTGATTGAAAAGGTTTAACGTATTCATCTGTGACTGTCTGTTCTGAATGATGTAGTGATCTCGTTTGAAAACCTTTGTGAACGAATGAATGAACGATTGACCTATAATAAAATAGGTTCATATAAATACCCGGATCGTCTTTTAATTGGGCTATAGACATTTATTCTGGTTTTGATAGCTTTAAACCTTGATGGATCTTTTGGTTGAATAAGATACTAGATCTTAAATCTTTTTCTTTATTTGCTAATCATGTGGTATGTTTCTTCTTCAAAAAGGAATGTCTATGATATGTTTCTTCTTCAAGAAGAAATGTCAATTATCTCTATCCTTTATATAATATCTTATATTTCTTAATAATGAAGAAATAATATACTAACTATATCCTCATTTATTTAGAATTCCATATTTCTTACTTTTTAAAGAAACATTATTTTGACTTAATATTTGTATTTATAATTCTTTGATCAAGGTCTAGGCTATACCCATACTAGGGTCTAAGCCTATAAATATAATAAAATAATAACTTAGGCAGAACCCCTACCTTACGCAGGTATACGGAGTTTATATGCCTAATCTTGTACGAGCAACACTTCTACTCTATGTTGCGTACTAAGACTTTTAATTGGAGAAACTTCGAAGCTTGGCATCATGAGGTTGGCACACAAAACGAGGTGTGCCGGTCATCAGGATTTGTAGGCACTAACTTCGAGGTGTCGTCGGTATATGGCACAATTTACGAGGTGATGATTATCGAGTCGAGGCACGAAAACCGAGGTAAAGAGAGAAAGGAATTCTAGAGAGAGAGTGGGGTGGGGTGGTGTGTTGAGAATGAGTCGTGACCCCTTCATTTTATAGCTGAAATCGGGCTCCATCGCGATACGCGATGGACCCTTTCTTATGGTCATCGCATATCGCGATGACTCATGTTGCTCAGAGAGTGCCACGTGTAGCCACGTGGCCTGACACATCTTCCACGTGTCACCCAGATGCGACACATGTCGCTGAGTCATAACGGACCATCGCTTATCGCGATGGCCTTGTTCTTGGACTCATTGCGTATCGCGATGGGTCCTTGGATACAATTTTTCATTTTTGGTCCCTTGTCTTTTGGTAGCTTGTCACGTCTGGGTTAAACTCTTATTGTCCAAAAATACTAAAGCGATGCGAGCGTGCGAAGTGCGAAGTGCAAAGTGCGTCATCAAAGCGCCACATTGCGCCCAACGCCCTTCGTCATCGCCGTCGCCTTCGCCATCGGCATCGCCATCATCCTCGCCCGAGCCTGTGCCCGTGTGAGTGCGCGTCGGGTGCTCTTCACCCTCCGCTAGGAACACTTGGCTCATGCTAAGCATAAAAGAATATAACTATGGAAACTCCATCTCTTATAAAGAGCTTCCATTTCTTTCCCACTTTTCATGTGGGATGAGATTTATCTTCCTTATTTATACTTATGTGGAATGTTTCCACTTTCTTCCATCTTTCCATGTGTGATGGATTCTTCTCCCATTTTCTCAATATGGGATTGAACTTTCTTATTTATATTTTATTTTTCTCATACTTGAAATGATTTTATTTCTTTCTTTAATTTTTCCTTTACTTGTTTTGAAATTATTTTTGATCCTTCAACTTTTCTAAGTTGTCAAAGTTGGATTAAAATTTTGGGGATGTTACAACAGCAGATGACAAGGCCAAATTGTGAAGTCCAGGGAAATGGAAGGATTGCTAGTGTTGATGTTAATGATAAAGATGGATCCTTCTTTCTTAGAAACTCTGATGGACGGGCCTTGGGCATCAGAAAAGAGGATATTGACTTGGAAATCCTGCATGTGGAAGATCTCAATAATATAATCACATGGACGGTTCCCACTGATCATCCAAACCACGCGCAGTTATTCATCTTCAAGGAAAGTGCCGCAAGTGTCAAGTTAGCTAGAAGATAAGAAGCCTCAAGCTCAAGGAGATGAAGATTATTTTTATAGATTAGGTTTGCTTTGTAATGTCCATACGACAGAATTTCCAACTTGTAATATTCTTTGATTATGATATGTAATTTTCTTTTGAAATTTGATGTGTATTTTAGCTAAGTGTATGTAACCATAGATGTGTTTTGGTACAGCTGAGGTTGTTCCAATCCTGGGGAGAATGTTGGGATTAGTAAAAGGCTAAAGGGAGATTGGAAACTTCTCAACCTCTCAAGAAATTGCTAAGGATGGACTCCGAGCAAGCTCAGACCTCTTAGCAAGGTTTTACTTATCCTAGCAAGGTATTTTTGCCTTCTTGGAAAGGTTATCTTCTAGAATTCCTCTTAATTGTTAAACTGAGAAAGGTTCACTTTGTCTAGCAAGGTAGTCCTTTAGGCCAAGCAAGGTTTGTTTTCCTAGCAAACTCTTAGCTAAAACCAAGCTAAAACAAAATCTAGCAAGGTTTATTCTTAATAAATAGTGTTCCCAGCAAGGTTGAAGAAAGTTGACCAAGAAACAAGTTAAAGACTTCTACCGAGCAAGGTTCAACTCCTAGCAAAGCTACAGTGTTACCAGCACACTTGGATTTGCCTAATAAGTTAATATTAGCAACGAGTTAAAGGGATTCCTAAAGAACAAGTTTGCTAGTGGGATTATATCGAACAAAGTTTGATATGGTCAAGAGGATTGAAGTCTGCTAGGTGTATATTTTCTTTGGAAATATTCTAAGTCTACCCGGAGAACTGTTTCCCAGCACAATTTGGTTACCAGGTCTGCTCGACAAAGAATACATGCTGCAAAGCTTGCCCGAAGACCTGTTTACACTTAGCATTTATTGTAATAGCTTTAATTATGTACGAATGATTAAGGTTTCCAGATATGGAATGTCAGGTGTCAGTGCAGGCCTATAAAAGGAATAATTTATGGCACGCCTAAGACAACACATGACACCTAGACCTTTTGCCTAATATTGATTGTGACGGCTGTCTTTATCACGTATAGATAAAACATTCCATTTCGAAATGCTAATTGATATCTTATTGTATTTGACATATTATATCAATGGAAATCTTTTGAGTTACAGTGTGTGTTTGTTACCTTTGTGTCATGTTAGCAACATTAAGTGTTTTAGTGTTTCTGCCATTAACATAACTATTGTTCTTTCCTAAATTAGCAAGTCGTTAACCTTCTTGTCGATACTTAATAGTGTGGGTTACGGCATAGTGATTGAGCGATATAATCGGGACCGACACACAGCTCTCAAGGTACTATCATGCAATAATAAAGGTGACAATACCTATTTATTTAAACTAAAATACATCACATAAATCAAATACAAACAAGTACATAATCCATAAAATACAACAAATCAAATTTATATTTCTAATGATCTTGATTAATTATTCTAACTTAAATTCTTTACTAAGTATTCACCAAATCTTGCAACTAGTTCAAACAATAACCTGCATATGTGCATAGAATAGAAATAATTTTCTCAACACATGGTTGAGTGAGTAAAACAACAGATTTTGACACTACAATAATAATATATAAGAGAAAACGCAAACTGTTCATGTGAGATAAACAATTGGGTTATAACATATAAACAATTCACACAAATAATAAAGAAAGGGCTAAACCGTTGCCATGGGAATCGAGCATTGGATACCAAAGATGGGCTGTCGGTGAAACCATTGTCATGCGATTGGACGTCGGGCACTATGACGATCATATGATCATACTATTAGTGATGGACCTCTCCGAATGCGTTAGAACAAAGCACGTAAGCAAATAGCAAGTTAGGCATAAACAGATATACACATAAGGATTAACAGTTGCAATTGAATACTATATAATAGGTAAATAGATAACGTACACATATGTCCCCAAAGGTTTAAAAATAAGTTAAAAGGGAAGTGATTACTCACCTTAGCAAATAAGCAAGGAGATAAAGATTTGATAAGAAAGCGGTAAACCACGTTCTTCGGGAATTACCGACAAGAATCATAAGTAACAATAAATACGGAAAATAAATATGAATTGAATACGAATCCAAAACTAGACAGAGGTTCGGGATGATGATCGGTGTGTTCTTGCAAAAGTTAAATATACAAAGATTTATTATTACTTTAATAAATAGTATATTATAATTAATACAATACTTAAATAAATATTTATTAATTTTTAGATAAATTATATAAAAAGATTTGTTTTAATATTTAAACTAAAAATACATTTAGTATATATATATATATATATATATATAATAGATTTAATAAAGATTATATACAAGTATATATATATATATATTTATATTTAAGAACGAGTCAAAAACCAAAAACGTCAATTTAACGATGCCGGTTTAATTAAGTTTATTTATCAATAATATTAGTTATCATTAAACAAAACCAAAACCTTTTTTTTAAATGCTTATTATTTAAACCGTTAACAATTAGTAATAACTATTATACATTCACACACACACACACATATATGGTTTTAACAACGATTCGGAAAAACGACTAGTTTATATGTCAGGTTTTTATAAAATACCAATTAATTGTTATATTTAAAAAGTTAATTAATGATTTTATATAATACATTTATTATATAATAAAGCTGAAATAATAAATTAAAAAAAAACATCAAAACAGTATGCTGGAACTCGAACCCGCGAGAACGGTGGCCCAAAGAATGATTCTTAGACTAACCATACGAGCCAATGGGTCAAGTGGTAAGAAAACGAAAATAATTTAATATGTACTATATCCAATTTCAACCAACTTCAATTCAAACCCTAGAATCATCAATTCGCTTATCGGCTTGATGTTCGGATAAATTGATTTAGGGCTTTAAATTATCATGCAAACGCAAACCTTATACACAATTAAATTACCTACAACGAAGAACCGACCCGATAGCTTATTTGTTTACGACAGTCAACGGCAGCGGCAGACGAAGAACACGCATCAATCACGAAATTAATATAATTAAAGATGGGGTTAGTGTTGGCGCTGGTATAAGGATCACGCAGGTAGGTTTAATTGATTTATGATGTTCGTTAGATGGTATATTAATAAACGAGTTATAGACAGTTTATATAACATAAGCAATACGTATCTATTAGATAAAGATTTCCTAATTCACTTGTCGGTTAGGCCGAATATGGCAAGGATAATAAATCCCCTAAATCAATTACAGGAATACGTCGAGAATTATGGCACAAGAAAACTTAAACGGGTCCTTGGATACGGGTATAAGGGTATATGGGTTTGGGTTAATAGGTTTTGGTTTATGATATAATAATATAACAAATTTTGCAGAAAGGTCCCTATATTATAAGGGTGGGAACACAAAGGGGTTAGAGTATAGTTTTTGGGTTAAAATTGTATATAGTTCAAAGTTATTTTTATATATAATAACTAGATATAATTTATCTAATAATAATTAATCGATAGACGCGAAATTTACATTGATAAAATTTCCCGAACATAAAACGAGTTGGGTATCGAATATAACATAATAAGTGGAAAACCCGAGTTCTTACACAGCAAAACGATATAAACGATCGAGAAGAAGAAACGAAAAACAAACAACAATAAGAAACCAGCATATAAGATATACGCTGTAAAAGAAACCAACGTACAAGAATAATCTTATACGGCGTATAAGATCTGAAACCTTGACTTATACGGATCAAATAAGGTTACGCGCCATACGCAGGCACACTTATATGGTGTATATGGTGATCATAAAGATTTTGACAAGATTTTGTGTGAGAATGGCGATTGAAAAGATCCGATACTTTGAAAAACTGTTCAACACCAAGACTATGACATGTTGAGAATTTTTAGCAAGATTTGAACGGTAAAATCTTCTGAAAAGAAGAAAAGTATGTGAAAAAGAGAATGAGATCAATACCCAGACAAACACATGAACAGTCAAAGATTGTTCAACATATACAATGTAATCATTGAACAGTTTTAATAGTTCAACAAACTATGTTTTTAATTCATCATCTAATTATGCTAGCCAATTAACTTTAACTCACTTGGATTTGGAGGGAAAGTGAAGATTTTGGCTGATAAATTCTCAATTTTAAATTCGATTCCACTCAATTTTAAATTCGATTCCAATTAGGTTTTACCGTCTTAGACCTCTGGGCAGAGGGTTTTCCTCGAAACAAGTAACGGTGGGTTGGGCTGTCCAGTTTTATATGTGATCACAAGCACATGGGTTCATCTTTTACTATTGGATAAACCCGGAAATTTTATTCTTTGACCGTTAAAAGAAAATTGGGCTAGATGCTCAACAACCAATGGTTTTATTGAAAAGCCACAAGAAAAGGGTCATATATTAAGGAAGAAAGGAAATTGATTTCATTTCATTTCATTTCATTTCATTTCATACAAGACAAACAAAACCGGCGCCGCCCAATGAAGAAAACCAAACCGGTTTAAACTCAATAACCGGGAGCGTATATATAAAGCCACCTTTTTACCGTAACAAGCTTTCTTTCTTTCTTTCTTTCTTCTTCTCTCTCTTGACAACTATTCCACATTATTAGCTCCATTTCTACTTTCTCGGATCATCCAAATCGTTTCCGATTTACCAAACTCACTTAATTTATCGGTATATTTCTCATTAAACTCTTTAATTTCTTGGTCTAATACACCCGATTCGTTATCATACATGTGGGTTTTGTGTAATTGTTTGTGCTTAAGTATGTATGATGTTATAGTGTTTTTTTCTTTGGTTTGTAGGGTTTTTATTTCTACTTCATGGATTTTTAATTTTGGGTATTTATAATTTATAAAGTTTGTAACTTTTAGGGATTTTTAATTTGGGGGTTTTTTAGATCTTCTTTATGCTCTTCAATTGGATGATGAATTTTTCATTTTTTTACTTGCAAATTGGTGTTTATGTTAAGTGTTTGCTTTATTCAATATTATTATTATTATTATTATTATTATTATTATTATTATTATTATTATGTAGATATTGACTGTGTATAAAAAAGATGCCAAAAGATAGAAGAGACCGATCCGTGTCTATAGACAGATCTTGGACTTCACCATACACCTGCAACAGCAATCATTCGAGGCGGACGTTAACTAAAAACCCCTTAGAAACCGAGAATATTAAAGAATGGGAGGAAGCCCGATGCCCCGTGTGTATGGAGCATCCTCACAATGCTATATTGTTGTTATGTTCGTCACACGAAAAAGGTTGTCGACCGTTCATGTGTGACACGAGCTACCGACATTCGAACTGTTTTGACCAGTTTCAGAAAGCGTCTTCTGAGACACAAAAGATGATGGAAGCACAAGAGTTACTGCAGACTGCATCTTCGGGGGTACTGGAAGGTGGGTCCACACCCGCGTTAAAACTGGTCTGCCCGTTATGTCGCGGTGAGGTGAATGGGTGGGTTGTCGTGGAGGCTGCGCGTGTATTTATGAACTCCAAATCAAGAAGCTGTGCTAGTGAGACGTGTAACTTTTCGGGTACGTATGCGGATCTAAGAAAGCATGCTCGGTTGGAGCACCCGCTGGTCAGACCGTCTGAAGCTGACCCTGACCGCCAGCGAGACTGGAGGCGGTTAGAAAGACAGAGGGATATTGGGGATCTGTTAAGTAGTCTTCAATCTTCAATGGGAGATGAAAGGGGTGAAGATAATAATAATAATAATAATAATAATAGTACTACTACTACTGCTACTAATAATAATAACGCTAGTGCCTTATCGTTTGATGAAGGCGGTTGGATGACCGTTTTCTTTTTAATTAGGGTTTTCAGACCGAGAACCAGTTCAAGAAGCAGTAGCTGGTCCGGAACATCCCGGGCCCGTGCTCATGTGACCATTAGAAGAAGGCCCAGTACACGGCTCTGGGGCGAGACTCATAATGACGAGCCCGAGCCTGAGTCCGAGCCCAGAGATGATGACAACGAGTCCTCAGATGGGGGTTCGGGTCCTCCTGATTTGCTGCCAAATGATGAATCTTGATCTTATTGTAAGAATTATTCTTGTGTGATTTGTGTTATATTCATTTTTAGTTTGTAATGGTTTTATTTCAAGATTTGATGTTGGTTTCAGGTAAAAACTTAATTTAAGTTGAAAAGGACGGATCTTTTGGTTATTTATTTGAAGCATGTCTTGTTGAACATGAAGCTTGCATACTTTTACAAGAAGAGAGAGCGATATGAAAAATGTAATTTTTCTTCAAACTTATGTGATTTGTTTATACGTCGTTGATCATCGCCTTATATCATCTGTCACTTGTTATAATTTTATGAAAGAAAAAGGCCCCTTGATTGATTGCTTAGAGTTGTGTTCAATAAATGGTTCTTTTCTAGCAAGAATGGTATTTAAACATGTCTTGTTTCTGATTCAAGGAATGAATTAAGCTTAATGTTGTCATTAGTTCTGTTATTAGGGGTAGTATGGTCAATTTTTTGTATTTGTCATATGTATGTGCTTGGAACCTAAAAACTGGTTATGATCTGGCAATATGTGCATGTTTGATGCTTTCTAGACATTTGACAATGTTTCTTGGTTTTTTGTGAGTCAAGATAGGGTTAGGGTCATTATGGTCATTTTGATGGCAATATGGATACTCTGCATACAAAGTTTCCTTCCACTTGCCATATCATCATCATCATCATCATCATCATCGGTGCATATCCTTATGTTCAATTTGTGGAATAATTGGTTGCATGGGTCTGAGATGATGGTTGTATTAAATAAAAAAAAATGAAATAAGGAAAAAATGGGGTGGTCCAATGGATATGAGATGGAAAAGTGTGATTGAAGGAGGGTCCAGGTTAGAGGTGCACAAATCGGGTTCAAATGGAAAACCCGAACCGGTTCCAAACCGGTTTTTTTACACCGGGTTGTAAAATGGCACCGGTTCCAATCAAGAACCGGTTCGGTTCCCGACCCGAACCGATGCCCAGATATGCGAACTTTTAAGAACCGGGTAGGGTATGAACCGGAACCGGTTTTTACGTAAAACCCGGTTCCACCGGTTTTTTTTGAAATTTAAAAATTAGAGCCGTTAGGAACCGGTTCCAACGGCTATATAGCCGTTTTTGACCGTTGGAACCGGTTTTTTAACTATAAATAGGTTATTTTCTTACTATGAATAGCAAGGTTTGTTTGTTTACTTGTTAAACCACTTCCAAAACTATAAAACACACTCCAAACAACAATTAACCTTAAACCGACAACAAATGGCAACCAATGATGACGTTGTTATGGTGATCGAAACAACAAGATGCCCCGATGTTTGGGTTCATTACGATTTGTGTCTCATGAACCGGTTCCAACGGCTAATTGGTGTCTAAAAAACCGGTTCCAACGGCTATATTACCGTTGGAACCGGTTCCAACGGCTAGTTTGACTTTTGTTTGACCCTTCAAAAAAAACCCGTCGGAACCGGTTTTTCCGGGTACGAACCGAACCGGTTCCAATTAAGAACCGGGTAGGAACCGGGTTGGAACTGGTACTGACATACAAATAGGAGAACCGGGTACGATTTTCGGGTACAAAAATACCCAAACCGGGTATTGTTCCAACCGGGTTGGAACTGGAACCGGTTCCGGTTCGGTTCCACCGGTTAGGTTCCAGAACCGGTTTTTTTGTGCACGTCTAGTCCAGGTGATAATTTATCAACATATTCTGCATCATGTTTTGTTCTGACAGCTGATTGTTAGCTGGATTTTAGTTCTTGCTTTATTCTTTCTAGAAGTCATTATGCGGGATTTCTTTATATATAATTCTTTTAACCTTTTTGTTTTGATTTGGCTTCTTTTATATATTTGTTTTACTTTATTGGTGTTTAATTTGATTTGGCATTCTGGGATTAGTCCATATTTTTTTTAAATATAAAATACTTTTTAATTCGTTGCATTAAATTATGATATGTATAAAAAAATCGAGCTACATCTGGATAATGGGTAAGTGAGTAACAAGTTGCGTCGTTATCCCCTTTTGAATCGCAAAGCCTATTCTATTAATATTCTACTAAAGATCAATCCTTGATTCCTCGGGCTCTGCGAGTCCCTGTTTCAAAAAGCGAACCGCCTCGGGAACTAGGGATCCAAATGTGTCAAAGGCAAAAGGAACGAACACGTGCTGATTCTCCAAACACGCTGTCTCATGCTTAGCAACCTTCCTAGATTCCGCCCTCAAAACCGCCTGTCACGGAACAAAGCCATTGTCTCTCAGCCCCACCAACGGGTACACCCCAGTGAAGTCGACACACGCATGCTTACCTCTGCCCATCTAAACACAAGAAAGTCCGCATGACGCAGGGTAGATCTCCCCTCTCGCGGATCAGTCAGAAAGTTAACAGGTGCCTCTTTCTTCCGGCACGCCTAAGCACATCCCATAAGACATCTCTAACCCAGTCGTGACGTTACTTGAATCTCGGTAATTCCTTACAGTGTAGTGCATGCTCACCAAATCTATTCAAACAGGCTTTTTTTATAAATGGGGCATGATTCATCTGGAGGGAAAAGAGGAATTATAAGCCGGTATTTAAGGATGGATATGTATTCAACTGCCGACATCCGTTGCCCAAGACCTTCAATGGGCACAACAGTCAAAAAATCCTGAGCATGAGCCCCCTTGAGACAAGCAAAAACTGCCTTTTGTCTCGAGGTCATATCGAATCGTTCCTCCAAATCATGCATGTATTTACCATAAAGTGCACTTCTTGGTAAAGGTATTTAGATGGGAGGCATTTCAATCTTTGTCAAAGAGTAGTTTATATTTAACTAGTGTCATTTATGAGCTAGGCTAAAGGGTATACATCTCTCAACATCATTCTTTTCACTTGCCACGTTTACGTCAGTTCCCCTCTCCTGCCCCTTAATCAACCTAGGATTTCCTCATTCTCCATTTTCTATTTTTTCTATTTTAATAATTTTTAAAATTTAAAATATATCTTTAAAACTAGATAGAGCATTCTCATTTCATTCTCCATCTCCATCTTTATAATTATACTAAAAACATATCATTTCTCTTTCATTTTCAATTAAATAATATTTTTTTATACATTACCTTTATCTCTTCTTCACTCACAACCACTTTAAAAAACATTAATGAATTATAAAGATGAACAATGTGTTTCTCCAAATTTAATTATGAACAGTAACATTTTCTCTCTCATCCTCTCACAACAACTTTTAACCATCTCTAAAAAATGAAGACTCCTTACATCTCCATCTCAAAACCAAATCCCTTCTTCCAATTCCTCCAAAACTCAAACCTTTCTAGTTGAACACAAGGAAAAATAAAAGAGTAAAAGAGGTGAATAACGTGAATGAGGACGGTTACTCAGGTCAGGTTGCGTGACTTGATTGGTGCAGGGCGGTGTTCTGGGGTCTCACGTGAGGGACGTGGCAGCCATGTAGGACCAGTGGGCAACACCACTGCTGTATACCAGTGAGCCTTAGCAATGGTAGAGCAACATTCGTTTAAAAAAAAAAGCTAAGATGTTTCTCGCCATCATCCTCCCAAGTGACGGGGTTTCATCTCATGAATAGTACGTTGATTTTTTACTAATATTTTGTAACCATCCCGGAATTTTGCACACTTGTTTGAGTTTTGGTTGATAACTAATAATCTGATTTCATTGGTTGGAATGCGCTTGAGAGAATTCAGACGTGGGATTCGATTCATCTATTTCTATCTGTAGAGCATATATCCGTTTAGTTTCGTTTGGAGTTGGTCTAAAACGAAGGGTTGAAAAAGTTTATTTATTTATTTTTTTGTTAGTAAATGAGAGGAACAAAATTGATGATTTGGCGTTGATTGATAAAGAAAAGATGAAGTTGAAAACCATTTTTCATTTTATCTTTTTGAAATTTTGTATGTTTGTTTGTTTGTAGATGAGAAGCGTAGAACTGATCATTTCACATATGCCGACATGTGACAAGAAACAAACACCTGTTAAGACCAATTTGAAAATCTCAAATTGGTTACCAAATGCGTTACCTTTTTTTGAAAATCTCTTTTTTTCTTTTTTCTTTTTTTTTTATTTACTCTCAATTCTTTTATAAATAAAGAAAAAGAACATTTGATCATTGATTTGTTACAAATGCTCGGGTGAATGTCATCTCAACTCATACTAGCTAAAGTAAAAACAACACCGATATAAACCCGACAAGTCATTAATAATCACCTCGAGTCTACTCAAATCTAGATAGTCGAAGGTGCTAGACGCAATGATGGGCCTTGGACTTAAGTGCAAGACACTTTTAAAAGGCAATAATTTAGCACAACAACATATATGTGTTGTGATTATAATATTCATTTATAAATAGTAGCTCTGACCAATGCCCAATGAAGACGAAGCTTAAATCATGAATCCAGACCAGAAATGCAAGTAATAAGATAACAATGGTACAGTGAGTCAGTCTTAAGGTTCTGTGCCATAAAGACTTTAAAACTAAAACATGAACTAATGCTTGAAGTTACGAGTTACCTTCCAGCTCTAGTTTTGAAGTTAGCCACGAACAAACCTCGTCCATCTCTTCTGGAATTGTGTAATGGCTAAGCCTACATAACCACCAAGTTTATTTTAATTTTTGCAAATAAACAAGATCGTTAAAACAAACTTCTATATTAAAGAAAGGAAGAATGCATACGAGTCGTAGGCTTTGAATGTTAGGTTTTTAAAGCCGGTTGAAGATAGTG
Source organism: Bidens hawaiensis (assembly GCF_021521415.1). NCBI lineage: Eukaryota > Viridiplantae > Streptophyta > Magnoliopsida > Asterales > Asteraceae > Bidens > Bidens hawaiensis. Next base: position 24,338 of record NW_027497487.1, read on the forward strand.
TCCGGGCTGATTTCTCCCCGAAACGAAAGCGTACCACATCATCAGCTGACATTATATAGATAACAGGAAAAGTAATAAGAGAAAGATATAACAAACAGGATGTACGATGTTTACAAACTAATGTTGAGAGTAGCTTAATATGGATTCTTATTGAGATATTTGAGTGCAGGGAAGAGTGGCTTCCTAATGAATTTGTTTTGAATAAACTTTGAAAATCTTGTTTCAAAAATCTAACTTGCCAACAGTTATCTACGAACACTACTAAAATCTTGTAAATTGAAGTTTCTTAACTAAAGAAAGCAGTTGACATGAGATTCCAAAAAGTCAAAAGCATGTGTATTAGATTTTTGAGTGAATAATAACGCACGTGAACTTAAACCATAGTCAGTTTAGAATTTTGATTTCTTCGACGCACGCCCTTTTTTAGGTTTAGAATGCGCTAAACAAGGTGTCAAGTTAATAAGTTTCTTTATCCAATTCACCATGAAGAAATGACTAATCAAGCAAATACATATGTCATAGTTATCAAATGTGAGAAGCGCTCTAAAGCGTTGTAGGTGCGGCTAGGCCTTAAGTGCACATAATAAAATAAAAATTTTAAATATATTAATACTGGAAACAAACATGCATTCTTGAAACAGTTTATAGAACAACCAAAACATGTAGTACCAAGTACATCTTAAAAAGAAAACATAGAAAATCCAAAACAACCCAATCATCATAGCCATCAGATGTGTCCTCAACTTCTTCCATCACATAACCTTCAGCTTCCTTCACTTGGTCATCATCAGAATCTTCGTCAATTAGCAAAGTAGACCGCTTTGAAAATCTAGCTCTTGAAGTTGAAGGTTTTGAAGATCTCGTTACCCTAACCTCTCCTGCCCCGTTGGCTTCACCTACAACATTCCATACAAAGTTTTCATCTTCATCAAAAACTTGATCGTCATCCATCGTCCCCGTAAGCCACTCATTACAATCATCAATTTCATCCAAGGATATCGGATCATAAGCCACTTTCGAATTACGCGATTCTTGAGCGTCTTGTTGTACTTAACATACACAAGATCATGGAAGCCTTTAAATAGTGGTAGGTTTAGGTTTAACTTAAGAATAGGAAACAAGTGGAATAAATGCAATTTAATTAGTTAACATACACAAAATCATGGAAGTCTTTAAATAGTGGTAGGTTTAGGTTTAACTTCAGAATAGGTTTAGGTTTAGGATTTAATATCTTGTAACCTTGTAACCTTAAGCACATTTTTTGGGCGACTCGCATTAAATGCGATTACACTCCCAATGATATTAAAGCGCTGACTGGTTTCCCATGCGAATTAAATTGCATTTATTCCAACTGTTTCCTATTCTTAAGTTAAACCTAAACCTACCACTATTTAAAGGCTTCCATGATCTTGTGTATGTTAAGTACAACAAGACGCTCAAGAATCGCGTAATTCGAAAGTGGCTTATGATCCGATATCCTTGGATGAAATTGATGATTGCAATGAGTGGCTTACGGGGACGATGGATGACGATCAAGTTTTTTATGAAGATGAAAACTTTGCATGGAATGTTGTAGGTGAAGCCAACGGGGCAGGAGAGGTTGGGGTAACGAGATCTTCAAAACATTCAACTTCAAAAGCTAGATCTTCAAAGCGGTCTACTTTGCTAATTGACGAAGATTCTGATGATGACCAAGTGAAGGAAGCTGAAGGTTATGTGATGGAAGTTGAGGACACATCCGATGGCTATGATTATTGGGTTGTTTTGGTTTTTGGATTCTCTATGTTTTCTTATTAAGATGTACTTGGTACCTATGCAGTCAATCTCGGTGGTATATCGGTGATATCTCGGTTATCGGTCCCCATGTGAAATATCGGTCAAAATATCGGTCAGAATCTCGCTACCGATAATATCGGCGATATTGACCGATATTTGGCCGATATTGACCGATATTTCACCGATATATCACCGATATTCCCGATATCAGTGTTTTATGTCTTAATTTTCAAATTTTAGTGTTTAATGTTGGTGGTTTGAGTCTTAATCAATTTCTACTTGCTACAATTGTAAGTGTTTTGCAACTTGCAAAAGAATAATTTGTTAATAGTAGGAGAGTATACTAAATTGTTAGTGTTAAAGTGCTATATATATAAATTTTGCATGATATTAAAATTACCGATATCCCACCGATATCTCACCGCGATAACCGACATCTCAAATATCGGTCCTTGACCGATATCCGATATTTTTCCGCATTAACTGCTTAGCTTGGTACTTCATGTTTTGGTTTTAGGTTGTTCTATAAACTGTTCAAGAATGCATGTTTGTTTCCAATATCAATATATTTAAAATTTTGTTTTATTATGTGCGCTTTTTTTTAAAAAAAAAGGGCGCTTTTTTGCGCTTAAAGCATGGGCGCTAGGCGCACCTACAACTCTTTAGAGCGCTTCTCGCATTTTACAACTATGGAATAAAGCATCTTATCATTCATGCGGAGTTATTTCTTCCTATTATCAAAAAGATTCATAATCATGCCCTCAATCAATCAAACAATCATACCCAGTGGAATCTCACCAATAGCAAAGCTATAAGTAGGGTTTGGGGAGGGTGGGATGTAGGCACACCGTACCTCTATCCAATGGGATAGAGAGGTGGCTTACAGGGAGACCCTCAGCTCTAAGAAACATATGTATGAGAGAATATAAGAGGAAATCAAAGTTATTCATAATCATGCCCTAGTTCTTATTAAACTTGAAGTCCTTAAAGAATCCTACTAACACAGTGTTTTCAAGGTTTGACATCTTATTCATGGTTGACATGTAGATCCAAAGCTATAGATATGGCTTTCTTCCATGATCAAAAGGTTTTAAAAGATCTAGCATTCATGGATGATCCAAACATGTAAATAGACAGATAAGAGAGGATTAAGACAATTAACTGAAGTTGTTTATGTTAATGAGGGTGTTGTTCATATAGTAAAAAACACAAAGAATAAATGTGAAATGACAGAACTGTATCCTTAACTGAAATTAAATCGCTTAAGAATGCAAAATAGTGGTTGAAGCTGAACGGAATTTAAAGAGAAGAATAAGTTTAGATTGATTGATGAACCCAACTAAAAATAGATAAGGAAGGAAAATGAATAATCTAAAAACTCCTAATAATTGACCAAATATCATGTTTATTTGAAGTACAACTAGTTAGCATGAAAAGAAAGAAAAACTAAAGAACTGAGAATTTTGTAATCTCAGTTTTATTTAACAAAAAGAATTTTGAATTTTATAAAACTCAACAAAATATGATAAAAAACTAAAGTGGAACTGGAATTATTTTAAAAAAATACATCTATTATTATTATTATTATTATTATCTCCAACCATTGAAGCTTTTGGAACCAAAATTGGTCAACCAAAAACTTGTAAGACATAATCGTAATTTTCTTAAGTTTATGCTAGTCTTTTCATGCAGTACCATAACTGGTTTATAAAAATATAAAAAGTGTTTACCTTTTCCATGACACAGCAACACAGGTAAAGACGAAGCACGGTTTGCAGCTTCCTCCCCATTGACCTTCTTACTCAGGTCTCTATAAAAAGTCGAACAAGACGGTTATACAAAAATAAAGGAATAATTATAATTATTATTATAATTATTATTAGCTTTTATATAGCTGTTAAACTGTGATCTTATTATTAATATTATTATAATTAGTAGTAGTTTTTATATAACTGTTAAACTTTGATTTCCTTTATTTTGCTTCATACACATGTAACTTAGAGCCGAGGGTCTCTCTGGAAGCCACCTCTTTATTCCTTTGGATAGAGGTACGGTGTGCCTACATCCCACCCTCCCCAGACCCTACTTATAGCTTTGCTGTCGGTGGGATTTTACTGGGCATGATTGATTGATTGATTGATATTCTTATTTTTAAACTGAAATATGTGCATAGGAAAAACATAATCTTACTTTGCACATGGAAGCCAGCCACTTAAGCCAACAACTGCATCCAGATGAGCAGAGTATGCGTTTCCGTTCTCAAACTTCCCATTAATAAAACAACTTGCAGAGTATAGAGCAGTTGCTGCCCCCATGCTAAACCCTCCAACACCAAGTTTGACTGCAAAAGTCAAAAGTATATGAAATAAGAACTACATCCAAAGGTATATGATATCTTGTTTAAAACAATAACTGGAAGGTGATTACTATTAGGAGGCTCGGTAGATAGCAGACTCAAAACATGTGCTGCTGAAGCATCCATACCTTCTACATCTTGATGTGCATCTTCAGACAGGTCACTTACATCAAACCCTAGAAATTTCAATTGGGAAATAAAACAATTAACTAACAACGTTAATAGCAGATAATACCACATGTGAGAAAACAATGTCACGTTAGGTTATAAATACACAAAATAAAACGATATAAAGGATTTAAACGTACACGCGGTTGTTGGAAAGCCGCCAAATAAGGTTACCGGTAGAGCAGGTGATGTAGGGCATATCCATTTGATCTACAAAACATGTAGGAAAATACGATGACACGCCAAATTAATAATGAAAATTGAACTAGTAAAAGTATTCTTACATTTGGAAGAGGAAGGGTCTCCAAAAGCTGTGACCAGCTGCCAAAAGCAAACACGTATGAAAAGATGATACCAATCTCAATTGCTAATGAGTATTAACTATTGACTGAAACTTTATTCATGTAGAAACATAAGTAAATTTACAAATACTGTCCATTCAGTTAAGAACACTGTAAACAAATTCAATATCAAATTACCTTGAACCATTATCACCAAGGCCATGTAACCAGACAATGGTTGCCTGGTGTTTGCCTTTAGGTTTCACCACATATGTTCGTCCAAACTCAAACGCCCGTCTGGCGGTTCTACCACCTTCAACAGAAACACAATCAATGTAGCACTTGACTATAAAATAATAGACATGGGTGGGGTGGGGTGGGGTGGGGGGGGGGGGGTTCACCAACCAGTGCCAATAGAAGAACCGCTGAAGCTCATATTAGTGGATACAGAAATGCAGCGAGCAACAGTAGCCACCACGAAAATACCCTGCGATAAACAAACCCTACATATAAACTTATCTTCAATACAGCCATTATTATACATTCTAGATAAGCGAATTGGTTTCTTCAATACAACTATTGTAAACTAGTATTACCAATCAGAAAGTTGGCAACCATATTGCAAACCTAAAACATTATCCGGCCCTTTAAATACATACGCACACTCCCTCCTGTCTACTGAAAATCTCAAAAGCTTAGACTAAAATCAGTGTCTTAAAAAAACAGTAAACTTAGCAAACCGTCTAAAACGCTTACAAAACAGATTCTTTGGACTACTCATAGCATTACAAGTGTAAAAATTTGAGGTTCCAAAAATCAAGAATCTTGCAATTTAATTGACTAATAATAATTGTTAGGATCTAGCACACACACGAACTGAGCACAAACATGAGGATTTAGCATGGATCGGTCTAAACCGACCTACATCCACGGGTGGCAACTAGGTATATTCTTTATTGAGTGACAAACAATACAAGAAAATCTAAACCGGGGTGGGCTTAGGTCTCCTCTTTTGACTTCAAATAATAAACCGGGCCCTAACAATTACCTGTGTATAATCAAACATATCCTCATCCATTTAAGGTGAAAGAATTACATCGAAATTAGCAAACGGACTCAAATCTAGGAATGTAACTAGTAACGAACTGCTTCATTTTGTAAATTAATTACTCGAGCGAAAGAACAACAATAGTTGGCAAAAGTTAATAAAAACTGTAACGATATCATTTCCAAAAACATATTTGCAAACCAATTATCCATAAAAAGAATGAAATTGAGTGTATATCGAATAGATCTAGTACCACGTAAGATTAGGGATTTTGAGTACCTGCAGCAGATGGTACAACGGAGACACCAAGAGGAACGAACTGTCTTGAGTAGATGCCGTAATACAAAATAAATAAACCACTAGCACTTTGTTGTGTGAATGAAAATGTATACATGTAAAAACAGGCCGCGCTAGTCGGGTGGTGGGGTAAGAGTAGCAACTACTCTGATCAATTTTGATTAAATCGGTGGAGCACGGACTAGCGATTAATCGACGTTTAGATGAAATTTTTACAATCATGCCTAGATGAAATAATCGTGTTAAAACGTCAAGATTATATTTTGATATGTTTAGCATGGTTATTTTCGCAATTTTTTTAATATGTCATGATGATCACTCTGGCTTGTTTTGTGTTTGAATCGGCAAGTCTGAATTTTACAAGAAATAACATGAGTAATTTATAAAGTGTGCGTGCCTATATTTCAAACTATTAAGATTTACATGATTTCACTGTGTAGAAAACTAGGGGTGAATAGTTTTTCTTTAGAAATTTCTTATCTTTTTTAATTTAGTAAGTTGATGATTAATAAACTTATGTATGGAAGAACACTTGTTGGTGTATGATAATAATACATAAACAAGTATGTAAATAGTTTAGGGCCTGACCTCGGGCGGAATATACGCGGGGTGGTACGTTAAAGATTGTTCATAAACTCGTAACAGTATTAAAGTGATAATGTATTTTTTTCATCACAATTAATCGCAAGTACACAATTGTTTTCAAATAACACTGCATCAATAATATAAACATTATTCATTATATAATAAACCTAATATTCCAACTACATGTTCTTCGTCCTTATCACATCAACCTGTTGCATGTATGAAAATAATGGTCAACTAAAAATAGTTTGTGAGTTCAACACAAGTTTGTGTACATAATTATAGATGAGGCTAAAATCATATAATTTCATGTGCATGCATATTATATCAAGCAAATATGAAGATGTAAAACATTAAATGAGGTTCTGTTTGATTTGACACATAATCGACTACTAAGGTGGGCATATGATTATACTATATGAGGCTATAAAACACATAATCGTATAAACACAATGCGTCATAAACATCAAGCAAGAACACAAAAACACAAGTATATGATGTGAATTGTAGTTTGAGTAAAATAAGGCTACAAAGAATAACAATTTTTGATAAGGCATACGTGTTATCCCTAAAAGTAAAAGAGTAAAAAGATATTTGAAAAAATCACTTTAAATAATGTAGATAGTAAAGAGAAGATGGTTAAAGTGAATTAGTTAGTTCCATGAAAATTCCTGACGATATGTCCTAATTTTAAAGGCACAACTAAAAAAAATGAATATCTACTAGAAATAAGTGAACAAGACGCATCATGATGGGTTTATAGCGGGATTGGGATCGATAAGCGTTAAATAAATCTTGTATTAATTTCTAAAAGTTATAAGCGTGAACGACTTAACTACTTTAAAGTTTTTTGTAAACAATAAATACTAAATTAATAATATATATAAAGATCATATGTTAAACGGAAATCTTGATTTGAAAGTTTAGTTAGTGATGATTGGTATATTTAGACGGGTAACCATTTTAGTTAGTTAGTTTGTTTATTTATCTACAAATTATATTAGGTTAATACAAGAAATATATATATATATATACTAGACGGGTGCCCGCGCGATGCAGCGGGAAACACATAATTTGGAAATCACGTAACAGATTTATGCCTGTTTATTGTTCTATTTGAAACAATGAAATCGTTTGTTGGTATATGCAGACTAATCATTCTTATTTTAAACTCAATTTATTATCAAAATCGAAACCAAATCGTTGGTAATGATTCAGTTTGGTTGGTTTAAGTTTTCAACGATAAATACCATTACTGACGATGTGGCTCACATTTTAATTCAAAACCATCAAAAGCAGACCACAAGCACCTATACATAACATGTTATTTTTATAACTTAAACAAACTATGGCAATATCATACTCAAATTAAAGAGAAAAAAATGCTCGTTTTTATAGTGTAATTTTTTAGAAAAATATTAACGTACGAAAAAGTTATGATCGTTTAAACATCGTGGGGGAAGTTGGGTTAAAAGTGAAATTAAAAAAAGAGTAGATATATAAAAGATAGTGGTTGAATTTGTAACTATTTTTTACATTTGCATAAAGTTGGTTAAAGTAGAGGGACTAAAATTGTAATTATATTGATAAAATAAGAAATACACGTGATATTTGTGTTTCAAATGACCATTTATCCCTCTTCAAACTTGTACCATATGCTTAAAAATTATTGTCTTAATTTGCCCTTCACTCGTATATTATATATAGTAAAGATATATATATATATATATATATATATTATATATATATATATATATATATATATATAAAAAGTTATGTGTATACAAATATAAATATAAAGTAATGTGTGTGTTTATACGAAAAAGTTTAAACCATAATTTATTTTGAGAGATTAATGGTTTTTAGTTCGTTAAAATGGTTAAAGATAATACTAGTTTTTTTATATATATCGTTTAAATATTAATAATAAATAAAAAAAATAAAAGGAAATAAAAAGAACAACAAAACTGGCCCAAAAGAGGCTCGAACTCGCGTCTCAGCCGGTTCAAAGCTTTAACGAATATGCACCTACCGCTGGGACAGGTGTCTAACAATGTATTAGGATAAAACAAAATTGAATTATACATTATCCCAAATCAAACCCACTTCATGATATAAACCTTAATTTATTAGATCCAAAATTGAGCATCGATTGCCCTCTGTCAATTAAAATTCACAGAGGGCTTTGTTTGCTCGGATGATAACGAACACTAAGAATAAAACAATTACTCTAAATGGGTATGATCGATCGAGAACACTAAATTAGGGTTTACGGCTATAACCCGAGTGCAAAAACGATCCCAAATAGCTTTTAAGATAAAATTGATAAGGGGCGCTGCTTAGTGTTGATGTGAGGAGTGTGAGAATCAAGTTATTGAAATTTGGTTGGGCAATTATAGAGTTTTGAAGATCTTTTAGTCCGTGGTTCATTTTAATGAATAACTTTATCAATTAGCTGTCAACTTCCATGATTAAACGATGACTGAATGCATGATTGATCAGTTGACATGTATAAACGACTAATTCCGCGATTCCCGGCTAAAAATATGGATCAAATGAGAAAGAGGGTGTTGCTGACGAGATTGCAAAAGGAGGGAAGAGAATGTTTTAAAATATTTACAAACTAGCCCCTCGAGTTAGAACAATTAATTAAGTTAGATCTAACTTTGTTTATTTTAATTAATTACTCGCGTAATAAATTAAACAAATAATGACCAAATAAAAAAAAGTAATAATAATAACAATAATTCATCCTTTTAGTTAAATAACGAATCATAAAAGAATAAAAATAAAATTAATTAAATGGGCTGTGTTTTCGGGTCCGAAAATCGCCGAATGTCACGACATTCACAACTTTTGAAAATTTCATCTCGAAATTAGAATATAAGAAAAATACAATAAATATACACCATGATACGAGATTATCTCCGAGATAAAATAAAACAACACAGATATTCGAGCGACCCGGATAACGCCACAAATGGGTAATATGACAAGTCCAATTATCTGTGGCATGTCCACCATGATCTTGTCTTATTATATATATATATATATATATATATATATATATATATATATATTTCATTTGCATTGTTGTCCTTGTTTGCACACCAATGCACTCACTATGATTTCCATGCGGGATTTTGGTAATTATGCATCCGCTCGTAATTACTAATTTCGTGACATGCCCACATTGTTTGTCCCGTTTGTGGGTTAAAACCATAAACAATATATAAGAACATATTTTGATTAAAACTTTGAACAAAAACGAAACAAATTAATGTGCTATTGAAGCCAAAACTCTTGTTGTCACGATGATGAATGTAGCATCAAGACTAACAATATCCAACGAAATAACTGAACAAATTTATATTGCGAGTGACAAGTTCTTAGGATCGAGAATATCAAGACAGAACTTTGAAAGACGCAATGTATTAACGGGCTATTAAAGCCAAAAATAAAACCCTTGTTTAATAACGAAAGTAATTACTAGAATTGTAATAGATTAGTTAAAGACATAATCACATTGGGGTCATGAAAGACAAAACAAAATTTATGTAAACACAACTTGATAACCAAAACAAAAATGTCAAGATTGAGAGAGGTGAAATAACTACATGAAGACATTGACAAGATTGCACAACATTAATCATGAGGAAGCTTTACCGCTAAGAGTAAGGATTAAGTTTGAAGACACGTATTGAGATATCGGTAAAATCGCAAATGAATCGACAAATCGCCGAAATAATATCCATAAGTACATAGGGCATCTATTTAATATCCATGTCTTAACTAAGCACACAGTCCCGATTTAAAAGTAAACGGTCATAGGTAGCCAAACGTTTGCGGTTCCTATTAGATAACTATGTTCATAAACACGATCATAGTCCCGATTACCACTAACGATTACGTTTATGGGTAACCAATCATAGGCCGTTAGATTTAGTTGATCCAAAAATAAGCAAAACAAATCCCATAAATATTACATGCAAATGCGTAAATTAGATCAGTCAAATGCAAACATAACTTTATGAACAACATTGAAAATTTTAGAGTACATGGAGCTATCATCCAAACGAAAAGAAAAGTACAAAAATGTAACATCCCAAAGTTTGGTTGGGTATTTAAATGAATCGGGTTTAGTTAAATTATAGAAGATAAATGTAATTATCTAAAATATAAGGGGATTAAGTGTCAATAGATTAAAAGCTAAACATGAAACCCTACCCTACCTTATAAGAGTACAAACCATCTCATTTCAGAATCATCTTGGCCTCCAGCCTCATTCAAACCCAAAATTCTCGTTTTTGAAAGAGCAACCCACAAAGACCCGATGATCCTTGAGATCTAACTGTCGGATCGGTCTCAAATTTTAACAAAGCGTTCATGACACATAAATAAAAATTCCCACCGATCAGATCTTTGATCAGAGGTCGGAAAGTTGGGTTTTTATCAAGGAAACCATAACAATGAAAAATGGAATTTTTCGGAGATTGTTTGAGATTTCCGACGACTGTAGCGGCAGTGTCCGGTGATGGCGCGGATAGTTCGCAGATCATGGCGAGACGGTTCCGTGGCCGCTTGAATCACATAAATCAGAGTTTGTTTGATATGGTTTTCGGATATTTGAGTGATTTCGAACATAAAACTCATACGTGGGTTTTTATTAAAAGGCTTGCTTTTCGTGTACATATATGCATGAAACTTGGTAGGATGATAGATCGGATCACAATATTGATAAAGTAATGAATTTGTTAGTAAATGGGTAAGTTGGCTCGGTTTGGGTTAAAACGGTTAAGGTTAGAATCATGAAAAAAATGAGAAAATGGAGTCACTATGATACGAAACTTCATAGGATGGTAGAACGGGTTATAAGGAACTAAAAAGTAGCAAGCTTGGTTGAAAGAAACGATTGAATCGGGAAACACAAACCCAGTCGAATCGCATCGGGAATGCGATTCGATCCGTTGGAAACTCGATTCGATCCGTTGGAACTCGATTCAATTTGTTTGAAATATTTGACTCGATTCATTTGATATATTCGACTTGATTCATTTGTAATATTTGACTCGATTCGTGAGTGATATTCGACTCGATTCGTTTGTAATATTCGACTCGATTCGTTTGTGATATTCGACTCGATTCGTGAGAATAATCGATTCGATTCAGCGCAATAATCCAATAATCAAACTGTAATAGTTATAAGGCTAGGTGGCAAGACTTGAATATATTATAGTTACTTACCACCTATATCTATTAAATAGTTAGTCGTGTCCGGCTGAAGAAAGGTGTTACAATCAATTCCGAAAGAAACATGACCCATGTGAGTTTCTAGCCTCATTTCTTTGTTATTTTTTGGGGACTGTGTGGATACTCCTTATGTGACAAGTTAATACACTTAATTTAATTAGTAAGTCTATGCTATATGAATGTTATAAGAATGATATATGATTGCTATAGGAATGTTGTGAATATAGAAGAGTTATGAGTATGTACGTTGGTATATATACATACATACATATTCATAAATTTATATATATATATATATACACGAAAGAAGTGTATTTATGGTTGTGTGGATTGTATGGTTGAATGGTTAAGAAGGGAAGAGACCCTAATAATATTTGCGGATATAGGGAACATACCCTAACAATATATGAAAATTTAGGGACAAGACCATAATAATATCTGTGAGTTTATAGGGCGAAAGGCTCTTTAAATCGTAGAGATAGTTATGTATGTACCAAGTAAGTTAAAACAAGAAAGTATTAAATAATGAAAGAATGAGAGTATGAAAGAATGAAAGTATGAAAGTACGAATGTATGTATGTATGTATGTATGTATTTATGTATGTATGTATGTATGCATGTATGCATGTTTGTATGTACGTACGTATGTATGTATGCATGCATGTATGTATGTATGTATGTATGAAATAAAGGTAAACATGTTAAGTATGTAACATGTATCTTCGGATACGTATATGTAAGTATGAGAATGTAATGTATGCTGCCTAATTAACTAGAACTCACTCATCGTAGCTAAATTTTAGTATGCAAGCAGACAAATAGGTTAAAGCAGCTAGCCACATGACATTGGACTGAAAGACTGGCATCTTGAGAAGAAATGTTATTATGCTTTCTGTTATGCTTAAGACAAGTATTTCATGTTTTGTGATATATGATTGAAGTTTTAAGTCTTCCGTGCAAAGTTTTAATTCACTATGATATCTAGAACTGTGTTTATGAGTAAACCCAACATCAAAGTAGGGCACCCGAGATCGGGGCATTATAAGTTGGTATTAGAGCATAAGTTCGAGAGAAGTAAGCATCGTATATGCTTAGACTCTAATAGAGAAATAGACGTAAAGAAGAAAAGAAAGAAGATGCCAGTTCAAGAAAGTCATGTGTCGGTCAAGCAAGCCAAGAACGGTAAGGTGCATGATTAAGTTCATGTAAAGATTTAGAAATATATGTATATGCATGTTAAATGAAAGCAGAAGAATGTATGAATGTTAGCTTAATTGCTAGAGACGGATGTGTGTATGCTAGCTTAATTGTTAGGGATAGGAATGTAGATTATATGTATGTTTGCATGATTGAGTAAGTAGTAGTTACTAGCACAAGTGAAATCATAAAGGGAGTTAGGGAAGTATGTAGGACCTAAGAAGTAACGTAAAGAGTTAATTACACTTGACAATCGTCATTAACTACTGACCTTACAAAGCATGTGCTAAATAATTCCTGGAGTGATAACGTTATGTTTCGATAAAGAAAATATATGATGAATGCTACATAGGGACAAGCTCAAGGAGGTCATACTGGATGATATGGTAGTACACGGCCAACTAGACACCCTTTTTGAATAAGGTGATGCAGAACGATATACGAAAACAGTAGGACTCTAAGTTTAGAAAGTAATGAAGAAGGATCACACTTGGACCTTGTAGTCAAATACGCTAAGGGAGTTGCTAAATTATTTGCACTATAATGCCAACAATTGTCGCTGAAGCATCAAAGGCAGCCCAAACGGGGAAATCCTAGTGGAAGCAACATGAAAGAAGCGAAGATAAGTCAGCTGGAATGCTTCACAACATGTAGTATGAATACCGGACTTCATCTTGATCAAACGTACAGTCACCGACAGACCCGCAGATAGTCGAAAAATCAGTTAAGTGTGAATACGGGTCTTCCGAAGCCATCCCGTTGAAGTGAGGAACGATGTTGACGTAAGATGGCCGGGACTTGAAAGTTGGTTGTCCCTGCACTCGTTCCTGTGGAACCAACGGGGATGCTCCATCTGAGATAGCCGGTCTGAACCGACTGTTAACACTATGAGCCGGGGCTATGTAATTTCTCCTCTGCCCCTCGGGGTTTCCCATACCGCCCCGGTTAACTGGAATACCTCGAACTCTTTCGGGCTGTTCCGCCCGATTCACCCTTTCTCGATCCCTTCCGTTTCTGTTAATGGGTTCAGCCCGTCTTCGATTTACAGGCTCCTCCACCTCATCTTGATAATTATTATCACCCTCAATCTCTAGTTCACCAACCTCGTTCTCGGGCTCAGCCGCCCGATTCCTCCTAACCCATCGATCTACCTCATCATCCGCTGCCCGAAAACCTTCATTTCCATTATTATCTTCACCCTCATCCTCATCTTCAGTCGGAACACTCGATCGAACATCGTCAATATTTATCCGAACTCGGCGGTTGGGGTTATTGTTTGGAACTGATGGTCTTGCTTGGTCAAAGTTGAGGTTTAGGTTTCGGTTTAGGTTTTGGTTACGGGTTCTGGAGGCACGAGCTGAATTGTTTTGGGCGTTTTGGTTGTTTTGCTCGTTCTGGTTATTGAAAATTGGTGGTGGAGGCATGTTTTCTGGGTGAAACTGGTTATTCTGTGGGAGTGGGTCTTGGTTTTCGTTTTGGTTCTGGTTCTGATTTTGATCTTCCATTTCTGAATTTCTGTTATGAACTTGGTTCTGCCGAGCTAACCTTTCGATTTCGGACTCGTAAATTAACGGAGACTGCCAGCCCGAATGGCGGGTGCGCATAAACCTGTAATCTGCACAACTAACACAACCCGCGTAAAATACACATAATAAAAACTTAAAATAAAACTAAAATTAAAACCAAAATAAACACAAAAATCAATTAACACGAAAAACACTAAGCGCACTAACTCCCCGGCAGCGGCGCCATTTTGATGACCGTCGTTTGAGTCAATCAAAAACCTAATTATTCTAAATGGTTAGAGCAAGTAGGGTATCGTATCACAAGGAGTATGTGGTCAATGCAAGTCGTGCAACATATTTAATATTATGAAGTACTGGTTTTTAGTGCTGATCACACAAGCAATAGTTTGAATTAAGAGAACTAAGCAACGAGCAAGCTAACAAGTATTAAGCAGTTAACAAAACAAACCACACCCGGGAATTCAAGTAAGCAACCAAACAGTATCTCATGCAACCTAACAGATTGATTATAAACGATTAACTGAAAACTGATCAACCAGACAAAACCTTAGACATCAACAATTACTTTACACATGGCACTGGTTATCAAACAGTCCTTGCCAGTGTGACTCGGTTAAGGGTAATTGTACGTTTTATCGTATTCAATCTAACCAAACAGTTATATGACTAATTATCTAGCAACTGGTAATAGATCGTTCAGACCAACGTAAACCTAAACTAACCGAACACACAGAAATACTAAATATCAATAATCAATAACAAAACATAAGATTCTTAATCACATGAGAAAAAACTATAAATGGTTACAAACTATACATCCTGGGTGCGATTCTAAGAGATTAGCCGAGCCTAGACATCATTGAATCTTCAATATGGATGATAGATATCATATGTAGGACCTTGACACGAGCTAGGATAGTGGAAATCGCCTATAGGACTGCTGGAAATCTCCTTTTGTTCGTAAAAACCGAGTTAGGGTTTTCTAAGATGAAAAATAATATATAAACCAAAAATCCCGTCTGCACCTCCCATCGCGATACGCGATGGTGTCTTCAATGGTCCATCGCGAAAGTCAAAGCATAATTAACACCCCATAGCGATATGCTATGGGTCTTCAAGCGAGCCCATCACGTATCGCGATGGGTCTCCTCGCCAGCAAAAAATCATTTAACTTCTCGTTTCGCGTGCTGGACATCCCGGGTCTTCATTCCATGCTACAACAGATCCATATTGAGTACTTTAACGCCTGTGACCTGAAATCCAATAATACACGTATGAAGTATCGATAGTTCTAGAATAAACAGTTAAAACTAAACAATAAACGAACTAAAACATATACAAATTAACCGACCATCACATCCCCACACTTATCTTTTGCTTGCCCTCAAGAAACACTCTAAAGCAAACATCGACCTCCATCATAGGTATGTAGATTATCGTCATTAATACTAGTGAGGTTTAAGGTCATACCCAGTTTCCCAGACTGACACTTTCTAGATTGACATCCCACAAATAAGGTTAAATGATATTATAAAAACAATAGAGCCACCTAGACGAGTGTACTTTGTTTCCGGTTAAGGCATACATGTTCATACCCCTCACACTATCAACACTCCTCTTGGTTTAATATCTGGACTAGTGTCAGGTCCCCTCATATGGTCGATTCGGCTCGGATCTTAATCAATCATGTCATAACTCACACAAAATTAATCGTGTTGACAAGAGAGCTAATGACGGGTTACTATATTTAGAAAGATAACCGTTTGTTAAAGGCGGAATCAATAACAAACATACGGTTGCAATGAATATTCAAAGATAGAAGGCACACACAGGATTCACTCAAAAGATTTCCATTTATATAATGTTCATCATACAAACGGGGTAATCGATTTAGGGTTTTATAAGGAATCCTAGGACATCCGTCACACACAAAATATTCTCAATTAATGTGTCGGACTTATCCGTATCATGTGTCCATCTGCCTCTCCTTGGCGGCGTGCCCTAAATATTCTATTTATAGGCCTGCCAGCCTAGGACAGCTGTCATTCATTCTAGAAACCCTAAATACAATCATACGTATTCAATTTACATATTCAAAATAAGCTAAGTGTAAAACAAGCCTTCCGGGTAGGCTTTTCATTAATCTTCAGTCTCCGAGTACGCAGTGTACTCGGCCTTCCTTCAGACTTGGTAAACATAGAAGTGTACTCGGGATCAGTTTCCAAGTAGACTTTACTTAAAGAATATTTTACCAAGTAAAATATTCACCGAGTAGACTTCAATCTTCTTGAACTTATCAGACTTTGCCCAACAAATCCTTACGAGCAATCTGTTCTTCTATGGTCCTGTTCGGCTCGTTGTCATTGAATAACTTGTTGATAAGGCGTACACGGGAGTACATACCTTACATGAGCAGAACCTTACTCGATATAACTTAGAGATATTCCATTAACTCGTCAAGTATACTCGGACCATAATTATTAAAGAATACCTTGCCCGGTCTTCCAATCACTTGGCTTCATGGACTTGGTTAACCAAACCTTACTCGGATGAGTAAAATACTTGGTCTTGAAGAACAACCCTGCTTGACAAAGTGAACCTTGCTCGGAGATGCCAAATCAGTGATCCTTACTCGGGAAATCACTAAAAAGCATACCTTGCTCGGATATCCACTTAAGAAGACTATTTGAAGTAAACCTTGCCCGGAAGGAAAAATCTCGTACTCGGCTAAGTAAAAGCTTGCTCGGAGTTCCAAGGTGTGCTCGGATTCAATACTTAGAAGTTTTCGAGGAGGTTGAGAAGATTCCAATCTTCCATATTCTTCGTTTAGGTCAAATCTCCTCATTTGGGTCAAACTCTTGACCCAACAACTAGCAAAAGATGTGCCAGTATATGTCTCTGCCCTCAAACACCAAATATGAGTTACAACTTAATAAGCTTGCAGGCCAGTCTTATCTCCACCCATTACCCACTGGTTGCATAAAGACTCGGACTAAGGTTTTGCTGAGGCTTAGGTTGGGTGCGGAATAGGCATATTTAGTGACTAAGGTGAATGAAACCCAGTTTACAAATATACAAACAACTAATAAAAAATAAACAGATTGCTAATTACATAACTGAATAAGAACTGACTTTTTTTTTGACTTTTTGCTGGTTTTTTTTGAACTGATAGACAATACACTGAAGCAAATAAATATACAACTCTGACAAACACATATTTACAACTAAACCGAGACATACGTACATTGTGTACTATGCTCAACAACTGACTATATACAACTCGATAACGAACTGGATTTCATCACACAGGGTTAAAATATAATGAAGGCCAAGGCTGAAATGGTGTGTAATGTCTGGTTTAGTAAACAAACAGGAATGAGGTCCAAATGGGCTTCTAGGGGGATAATGTCGGGTAAGGAAATTTATTTAGTGGAGGAAAAGTGTATGCAAAGGTTTTCTAAAGTCCTAATCTCCATACAGGTGGTGGTATTAAGATCTCGATAAGCATGTGACAAGCAAGTTCTAACTCTGTAAGACATACTGGTTTCCCTCAATCAATGGTGTAAGACATGTTTTATATCTATTATATAATATGTGTATTAAGTATAGGGGGCATCTCACAATATGTCTGGAATAATGGGCTGCCGATATGAAACATGTATACCCGTCCCCTTGACTCGTTATCCCCGACTAAACGACCCCATTTTCAACTTCTCTTTTTTTTGAAAACATTTGTGAGTAAGACTATCGAGAAGCTGAAAAACCAACCATGACCAGAAACCTATAACTTGGCATTAATGACAATAATTAACAGTTAACAACTTTGGTTTCTGAACACTCTTCGAGGTTCTATCGGGCTAAAAGTTTTCAAATTTCCCCCGTCCCCACACTTGAGGTTTACATTGTCCTCAATGTAAGAACACTTAACATTGTCCTCAAAGTTAAAAATGATAAAAAAATTAATGAACATTTGAGGGACGGGGTTGAAATTGACTTTTTGATTATTAAGCAATTTTAAAATTTCGGGGCTCATGTGTGGCGGTTCTACTAACAATTATACAATTACACTTTTAACGTTTAAAATAATAAACAAAATTAAATTACGAAACTAAAATCACCTGATATCAACGTGACTGGAGAAGGACCAGTCGGCTTGTGAACTCTCATTACACTCGTATATTCTCGTCTCATCCAATTACCATACTGACAATCGAACCTGCAAATTCTCGAGACGTGTAGAAGCAAGCTTCTCACAAGTGTAAGACATAGGTCTTTTAAGAGTTTTGAAAATGATTTTCTGTTAATTTTATTAAAACAATTACCGAGCCAAATTAAGTCGTTTCATAATAAATTTTGTTAAACAAGTTAAAACGTTAAAAGACCTAACTCACTTTCATAGGAATCACGATTGCATTTAGCGTATGCAACAAGCCCTGTAAACCCCCCGGTAGCCCGGGAGGACGAGTGGGGTCTCGTGAGGGTTTATAGTGAACAACACCCACAAAGTTTGGTTACAACATAATATACACGTACCTGGATTAACCACAACAAAATGAACATGAAAGCACTCTGGGTCGTTTAACTGAAACCTCATTTTCTCGTGGAGCGGCATCCCCACACTTAGCTTTTACTATGATGCTACGCTTGAAATACAATTAGTAATAAATAAAAAAAATGCAAACTAAAAATATACAAAATGTACAAATACCACCCTTTTGAAAATTGTATGCCATTCAAGGTGGGCGTCTGACCCGCTCCCGTGAAACCTCATCATTATAAGCACGCTTCTCTTCAATCATTTGTTGCCAGTATTCCGATAGGCCAGGATCTAGCCCGAACATCTTCAATCTCCACTCTTGATCATTTTGGGTGGGTGGATGTCTCACTTTCTTCTTCTTTGGTCGGCTACCTTTCTCTTCCACCTTCTCACTCTATTGTTTCTCAAATCCCTTCTTATCTATCCTGTCAATCACAAAACATTCCTCTTTTCTGCGATCCTTGTCCAAGGATACACACTTGTCAACAAGAGGATTAGTAGAATTTTCAAACAATAATAACCGTTTATCACGGTCTCCACACTTGATTCCCAAAATCCCATTAGCACAATCAATCACTGCATGTGCTGTGGCAAGGAATGGCCTACCCAATATGACTTGTGGTTGTGTATTGTTCACACGTTTAGCATAGTCAAGTATAAGAAAGTCAACTGGGTAGAAAAATTCCTCCACCTGAACCATTACATTAGTCACCATGCCCCGAGGAAGTGTATGAGTTTGATCCGCCAACACCACAGTGGTGTTTACCCTTTCTAACGGGCCAAATTCATACTGATCATATAAACTACCGGGCATGATACTAACACATGCTCCAAGATCTAGAAGTGCCTGATCAGTTTAAAATTTCCCGATTAGAATTGATAAAAGTGGCATTCCCGGGTCTTGGAGTTTACTTGAGGTGGTATTATTCTCCACTTCATCATCTCTCATGTTGGTCAACTTTTCATTAAAACATTTATCACAAGAACAATTTTCACAAAAACATGTTTCATTTGCTTTTAATTTTGAGCTATTTTGGAAAATCGTTTCATTTTGACCAACACAATCACCCTCATCACTAACATCTTCCACCACCTCTTCAACAAACTGTGGTGGTGAATTAACTTCAACACTAGAAATTTCAAAATTAGGTAAAAGACTTACCGCATTGATGTGCACATTGTTTCCCTTCTTGGAGCTTGAGCAGTAATGGTTCGGGTTGACTGTAGTATCACTCGGGAGTTGACCTGCGCTCTTTTGAAACTTTGCCATATCTGCTGCGAGCTGACCAATCTGCTTTGACATTGCCTCTGCTGACTTATCATGTAACTTAAACTGTTTCTTTGTCTCAGCCTTATGATCTGTCATAAACTTCATCAATGCATCCAACTTTGGGTGCACCGACTCAGCTGCATTTCCCGAGGACACCCTCTGCTGGTCCTGATTACCCGATGAATTTCCACCCCGATTACCGTCTCTGTTATACCCCCGATTCTGATCATACGAACCCTGCTGATAACCGCTTTGGCGGTAATTACCCTGTGATCTGTTCTGGTTCGATCCCTGAAAGTTCGGGTTCAACTGAGAAGACGCGTTCCCGTAACGAAAATTCGGGTGGTTCCTTAGGCCCGGGTGATATGTGTTTGAATTGAACCCTTGGCCTTTGGAATCCCCGTAAGTGTAATTAACTTCCCCGGTGTCATCCTCCACATCATCATAATACTCGGGACAATTTTTTGCCTTATGCCCGATTTCACCACAATCTTCACAAACCGGGAATTTAACACCAACTTTCCCGACTTCTTTCTTCTTACCCTTTCTATACCCAGCCAGTTCACGTTCTAACTCAGCAATTCTTTCAGATTCACTCGTAACTGACTTAACTGACCTGGAGGAATTACCACGTCTTCGTCTTTCAGCTGCTGCTTCTGCCTTGGAATCTTCACACATAAACTCCAAAAAATCCTAATCATCTTCCTCAGGCTGATTCAGCAACAAACCATTACACGAGGCCTTAAGATGCTTTCGGTCCTCGTATGTCAACCCATCAACAAAGCACTTTACCAGTTCCCACAGTTCGATCTGGTGATGAGGGCATTTCCTGATCATGTCTTTGTATCTAGTAAAGGATTCATGAAATAACTCACCAGGTAACTGTGAAAAGTGACGAATGTCGGAACGGGCCTCAGTAATCTTCGACTGTGAATAAAACTCGTTTAGAAAAACTTGTTGCATCTCGGCCCCAGTTTCTGATACTGTGCATCGGTAGCGAGTTAAACCAAAGTTTCGCTTTGTCTTTTAGGGAAAATTGGAATAACCGCAACCGGACTTCATCTTGATCAAACGTACCGTCACCGATAGACCCGCAGATAGCCGAAAAATCAGTTAAGTGTGAATACTGGTCTTCCGAAGCCATCCCGTTGAAGTGAGGAACGATGTTGACGTAAGATGGCCGGGACTTGAAAGTTGGTTGTCCCTGCACTCGTTCCTGTGGAACCAACGGGGATGCTCCATCTGAGATAGCCGGTCTGAACCGACTGTTAACACCATGAGCGGGGCTATGTAATTTCTCCTCTGCCCCTCGGGTTTCCCATACCGCCCCAGTTAACTGGAATACCACGAACTCTTTCGGGCCGTTCCGCCCGATTCACCCTTTCTCGATCCCTTCCGTTTCTGTTAACGGGTTCAGCCCGTTTTAGCTCCTCCACCTCATCTTGATAATTATTATCACCCTCAATCTCTGGTTCACCAACCTCGTTCTCGGGCTCAGCCGCCCGATTCCTCCTAACCCATCGATCTACCTCATCATCCGCTGCCCGAAAACCTTCATTTCCATTATTATCTTCACCCTCATCCTCATCTTCAGTCGGAACACTCGATCGTACATCGTCAATATTTATCCGAACTCGGCGGTTGGGGTTATTGTTTGGAACTGATGGCCCTGCTTGGTCAAATTTGAGGTTTAGGTTTTGGTTTCGGGTTCTGGAGGCACGAGCTGAATTGTTTTGGGCGTTTTAGTTGTTCTGCTCGTTCTGGTTATTGAAAATTGGTGGTGGAGGCATATTTCTGGGTGAAACTGGTTATTCTGTGGGAGTGGGTCTTGGTTTTCGTTTTGTTTCAGGGACGAAAAAAGAATAAGTGTGAGGATATTTGATATAATGATAAATATTTATGTTTCCCGTGTATATTTTATTTAATATTTAATTGTTTTTGTTCGTTTTTAGTCGATATTTGTATACTACTAACGTTTATATGTTTCGTAGGTTTCGGGATTTGATCATGATTAAAAAGGGCGAAAAACGAGCTAAAACGAGCCGAAACAGAGATCCGGAACGCATCAGGAAGGACCGGACAGAGAACCGGTCTGACCGGCCCCCATGGAGGAGCACGACACACCGCGCGAAGGCAGAAGGCTAAAAGCCCTTGGCGCGACGCCTAGGCACAGCTGGGCTAGATTATTTTCGTTTTTGCTTCTTGTCGGGCCTTGTTTTGGGTATTTAAACACCTTTAACTTAATCCTGACATAACCTGAAGCCACCAGACGATTTTGGAGAGTTCTTGGAGCTATTTTACGCGTTTGTTGGTGATTTTGAAGGCGAGAGAACATCCGGTGAAGAGTTACACGTTCACGTTCGAGTTTACGGGTTTTATCATCTTCGATTCCCCTTTTCTTATACTTTCACCATGTTTTCGTTATTATTTGTTTTGTTTGATTTAGATTTTAATATGCTAGGCTAAATTCCACAGACTGCCTAGGTCGTGATGAACCTTAGTTCGGTTTGATTTTTATTTGGATTTTTGTTTCGTTATGGTTATTATGTTCTAAGTAAACAGTTGAGTTTTATTTAGTTGATGCGTATGATTGCTTGGTTTTGTTTACTTGAATTTATTGTTTCTCATTGCCCTTGTTGATTGTTTCATAGGATAGGGTTTTGTTAGGTCATTTACTGTGTGTTCTTGACTAGTTTATGATTAATATCGATTAAGATCATGGAAACAATAAAATCAATTAAACAAATAAAAGTGAGCTGCTAGTCTAAAAAGCTGTAAAGTGATAGGCTATTAATAGATCTTTTCTTGTCGGGATTGCTAGATTTAGTTCTTCGTAAGGAGTCCGTCTAGATTTGATTGTCATCTTAGTCTATTAAATTAATTAGGTTTGCTTTGCTATCTTTTGAATTCCGCTCTGTAAGGTAGGTTTTCGTCATAAAAGATACTTAGACATAAGCAATTAAATAACCGTAAGGGAGTTTAATATAAAACTGGTGAGTCTTAAAACTTGTTAGAAGCCCATAGGCGTCTTCTTGAAGTTCAAGGGTCCTGTTCGGGTTTTCTGTCAAGGGTCTATCATATGATCCCGGTTCCATAACTTGCGTTTTTCCATTTAAATTAATAACCGTAACTTTGGGGATTCCGGCCTGGGTAGTTAATCTAATCATCTGAATTAATCCAAATTTTCTAAATTGTTTATTAGATAAATTAAATTAGGTTAAGTTTAAATTAATTAATTAAGTTTAAGTTAATGATTATGTTTTATTATTATTATATTAATTAGGGTTAGGTTTAATTAGTTTATTATTAGTTTAATAGTTAAGTAATCATTAGTTAATTATTATTAGAGTTTTAATAATTAGTTTAAATCCCCCTAAAATATTATTAATAAATAGTCGTGTCTTGTAGTTGAGTCTAATTTGCTAGTTTCGTAATTTAAAGAGTCTCGTGGGTTCGATATCTGGACTTACTTAGCTGTACTAGAGTCGACCGGTACACTTGCCGGTTAGTAGTTTAAGAGTCTAGAATTATTACTTAGTGTCTAGATTAGTATAATTTTAGTTATTTATTTTATGACTACTTCAAGCACATCAAGTTTTTGGCGCCGTTGCTGGGGACTTTTGGCGATTGCGTTGCTAGCTTTGATTGGACTTTTATATACGTACTATTGTGTTTTTGCTTTTGAGTTTTTAGGGTTTTAGTTAATTAGATAATTACGTGTTTATTTATTTATTTATTTATTTATTTTTTCTTTGAGTGGTAGGTGTCTAATTGTCCGTGTCTTTTGCTTGTTTAGATTCTTGTAATTATGTGTGAAATTTGTAATGGACTTCACTTTACCATTAAATGTCCATACTACAGTAACCTTAATTGTGATACGTGTGGTGATCCTCATTTACACTATAATTGTCCATACAAGGGTTCTCGCTTTATTTGTTATAGATGCGCTGGTTGTCATATGACTCGTGCATGTCCATATAATCGTACTAACCCTTCTGTGCAGCCGGTGCAAAATTTTTCACAAGGACCTTTTCCGTATTATTTTGATAATTCGTATTAGCAACCTCAGCAAAACCAGGAGCAGTGTTATGATCAATTTTCTAAAAGCCTTTCTGATGAGGATGTAGCTGCTATGGGTAGGATAGAAAAGATGTTGGTCCAATACATGGCTACAGATACCCAAAAGATGCTCGTTGAGCATGATACCATCTTCAAAAATCACCAGGATATTATTACAGATCTCCAACGTCAAGTTGAAGAAATTTCTAGGAGACTGGATGCAGAAGATGAAATGGAGAGGTTGAGATCCTTGGAATATGTTGAGCAGTTAGATGAGGAGATCACTCAAGTAACGGAGAAAAAAATGGATGTTGAAGTCCCACCTCCGGTTTCACATGCTATTATTGATTTTTGGAGTGACTCTGATGATGAGATAAACGAAGAAGATTGGGCTTTTTATCAGAGGTCGTTAGTAAATAAAGAAGAGATAGAGGATGACGTGGATTTGGGGGATTCACTTGAGTTGATGTTTGGCGTTGAGGAAAAGGTTGTGAATGAATTGAGTGAGGGAGATGAATTCCTTGATCTGGAGTTGGATGGATTGTCAGAGTATGACGAACGGGGTACATTGGACGTTAATGAGGATGTTGCGTTTTTCGAGGCCCTACTTGTAGAAGACAGTGTAGATGAGGATGTGGTGTTAGAGGAAAAACATTATTGCCATCCTGTGGACTGTGTTTTGAATGCTTATTAGGAATCAAAACCACGGGAGAAGGTCAAGGATGATAGGTTACCTGAAAACCGAAGTTGCGTTTATTTTAGGAGATAGTCTACGGGAGTGAAAAAGCCATTAAAAGTCAAACACGACCAGTCTTCTCAATACTTACAACGCATTCGGCTCTTGTCAGGTAAGTTTAAATATAGGTGGTCTGAACCGTTACTGATTTTTAATTCTAAATTAATATTTTGCGAGTCCATCATTGATATATTAATATTTGATAAATTCCGGGTGGAACTAAACGGGTTAGATAGGGTCCAGATTAAGAAGAAACCTCCTGATTAAGTTCAAGTGTGGGGAGGTTTCGCGGAGTTTGTATAATTAATCGAGTCACTAACGTAGTTTTTGTAGTTCTTTTTTGTTTTTGTATTTTTGAGTTTTGCTAGGTAAAAGAAAGATTGCGTGAGCTAGAGAGGCGATCCCCAAGAAAGAATTTAATGAAAAAGACAAGTGTGGGGATGGAGCAGCCGAGCCGTATACTTTTTATTTATTTATTTGTTGCTAATTATTCATGATTTATTTATTGGTGAAATACTTTAATTGCTTAATATCTATCATTATGATAAGATACATTTTTAGATATGTTTGTTTTGTTTGGCCGCTTACGTTCGTTCGTGAAAGAAGGAGTTACCATTTACTGAGCACGTTCGTAGTTGGAGGGCATTCATGGAAAGAAGACTTTGGCATCATATTTCATGCGCATATTACCAGCTAAGTCTTTTCCATTATCTAGCTTATTAACTTTTTGTTTTACTTTTGTTTTTAATTTATTTTTAGATTTTTAGTTTTTTGTAGTCCGACTTTATTTTTATTTTATGTCGTCCTTATCCTTGTATTGAGGACAATGCAAAATTTAAGTGTGAGGATAGAATATTTGAGTCATAGTTTAATTCTAACTATTTAAAAAATATAAAAAAAGAGAAAAAAAATAATAATGTTTTAAAAAAAATGTCCCTTGAGTCTAGTTTTTGTTGCGTTAAAGTTGAAGATGATGATATTTATTGGAAATTGGTTTTTCAAACTACTAATAATATGAGATAAATAAAATAAAACGCACTTAACTTGGGATGTGTCGGTAGGCTCAGCCTTGAAAATGTAAGGGCAAATTTGATAAAATGGGTCGGAAATCTCTTGTGGGTAAAGCGTTTTGTCCATAGAAAATAAGTAATGAAAGGTCGGGCCATACTCAAGCCTCAATTATTGGTATGAAAAAGTGGAAATATCATAAATTTTAAAAATCTGAATACATTATCATATGATGCTAGGGTAGGTTTAACGTTAGAGTATGCCGTGTAGCCTGTGATATAAATTTTAAACTGCTAGTTTAGTGTTTTACACCTCATTGGCGTATGGTTTTATAACCTTAAATCCTGTATTGATGGGATGCTTCGGGTCCGGAGACCACGGGTCTGTATGCAATTTATTCATCTGGGTATTCACAATTCCAAATGGGGTTGTGAATATTTAAAATTAAGCCAAAAAGAGCAAACCCTTATAAGTCTATAAACATGATCACAAAAGTACAAAAGTACAAATTCACTACAGACTTGATCATCCACGCTGTTAGCCATGTGGGGTCCCCTTGCTCGCGTCTCATTACCATTAAGAAACGAACCACAAGGGACACGCTACATGTAAGCCCTACAGATGAAATTTTGCATGCTCACCTATGGTGATGGATTTGGGGTATTGCTTGATAACGGGGGTATGTCATGTTGTGGGGAACACTAGCTATAAAATAATTGAACCTTAATCGTATCTAATGGCTGCTTGGTAGACAATGATGCTTAAGCTTAGGTGGATAAACAATACTCTTGATCTCTTAGCTACTCATGAAAAAATAGAGCAACAAAAGTTTTAAATCTGCGAATTTTGAGGTTTAAGTCAAGTTGTGGTGGTCTGGTCCGGTAAAAGCTGAAAATAAGCGGGTCTTAATTGTGTAAACCACTGAGTAAAAAATTGTCGGATCATATTTGTCCTGGTAATGACTAAGGCATGGGTTTAAGTGGACAACAATATCGGTGATCGCGGTTTTTGCGTTTTTCTGAGCTTTAAAAATTAACCTATATGTTTGTTAGACTTTATTTTCCGATTCTGTTCCAACTGCATCAAACTTTTTCAGGGACGAAAAAAGAATAAGTGTGGGGATATTTGATATAATGATAAATATTTATGTTTCCCGTGTATATTTTATTTAATATTTAAATTGCTTTTTTTCGTTTTTAGTCGAGATTTGTATACTACTAACGTTTTTATGTTTCGTAGGTTCCGGGATTTAATCTTGATTAAAAAGGGCGAAAAACGAGCTAAAACGAGTCGAAACGGAGATCCGGAACGCATCAGGAAGGAACCAGACAGAGAACCGGTCAGACCGGGCCGGTCTGACCGCCCCCCATGGAGGAGCACGCCGCGCCGCATGATGGCAGAAGGCTAAAAGCCCTTGGCGCGGCGCCTAGGCACAGCTGGGCTAGATTATTTTCGTTTTTGCTTCTTGTCGGGCCTTGTTTTGGGTATTTAAACACCTTTAACTTAATCCTGACATAACCTGAAGCCACCAGAGGATTTTGGAGAGTTCTTGGAGCTATTTTACGCGTTTGTTGGTGATTTTGAAGGCGAGAGAACATCCGGTGAAGAGTTACACGTTCACGTTCGAGTTTACGGGTTTTATCATCTTCGATTCCCCGTTTCTTATACTTTCACCATGTTTTCATTATTATTTGTTTTGTTTGATTTAGATTTTAATATGCTAGGCTAAATTCCACATACTGCCTAGGTCGTGATGAACCTTAGTTCGGTTTGATTTTTATTTGGATTTTCGTTTCGTTATGGTTATTATGTTCTAAGTAAACGGTTGAGTTTTATTTAGTTGATGCGTATGATTGCTTGGTTTTGTTTACTTGAATTTATTGTTTCTCATTGCCCTTGTTGATTGTTTTATAGGATAGGGTTTTGTTAGGTCATTTACTGTTTGTCCTTGACTAGTTTATGAATTTATATCGATTAAGATCATAGAAACAATAAAATCAATTAAACAAATAAAAGTGAGCTGCTAGTCTAAAAAGCTGTAAAATGATAGGCTATTAATAGATCTTTGCTTGTCGGGATTGCTAGATTTAGTTCTTCGTAAGGAGTCCATCTAGATTTGATTGTCAGCTTAGTCTATTAAATTAATTAGGTTTTCTTTGCTATCTTTTGAATTCCGCGCTGTAAGGTAGGTTTTCGTCATAAAAGATACTTAGACATAAGAAATTAAATAACTGTCACACCCGGCCCTGAGCGGCGGAAACAGCCGGGCGCGCGCGAGTGGGGATTGATAATTAAGCACGGGCCATTGCAAACATTCAAAGTAAGATTTTCATTGCGCATGAAATGTTTAATACAAATACATTACATTGTTTAAAAATTACATAAAACATCCAAGTATAAAAACTGTTGAAGATTTCCACGCCATATCCCCTTGCGCGGCGGGAACAACCACGCGCATCGAAGGGATAGAACTAAAATCTTCCAAAAAGCTAGTTTTAGATGTTCAGCGTGAGGTGCTCTAAGTGTGACTCCATGCGCTACCTAGTTATCTCCTGAAAGACACGTAAAACATTTGAATCAGTATAAACTGAGTGAGTTCACCAGTTTTAGTAACTTGATAAAAATCATATTGAAACACATTTCTGATTTCATGTCTAAACATATGCTTGATAATCCGTATGAAAACATAGATCTGACACATATTTCTGATAAAAATCGTTCCGCGGGCTACGCGCGAACATTACTGGGAACCGTGCTCGTCTGTGTAAGTGGCGCTGCCACTACGAGCAAAATAAGTAATACCGTCCCGCGGGTTACGCGCGAACGTTTCTGGGAAAACGTGCTCGTCCATGCAAAGTGGCGCTGCCACTACGAGCTAAATAATGTAATGCCGTCCCGCGGGTTACGCGTGGACATTTCTGAAAAACCGTGCTCGTCTGTGTAAGTGGCGCTGCCACTACGAGCGAATAATACCGTCCCGCGGGTTACGCGCAGACGTTGTGCCGGAAAACAAGGCGCTCGTCCGTGCAAAGAGGCGCGACCCCTACGAGCGGGCTCAATCCCGTAGTACTACCCCATGACCATACTAGGCACTCGTCCATGCAAAGAGGTGCGACCCCTACGAGTGGGTGGATCAAACCAGCAGTCCCTACCCTTCGAGTTCCAATGGTAAAGTGATCACTTACTCGAATTCTAGCGCACATACATCGAAAACCATAGATAACCATTCGCATTGCTCATCATGAAACATAATTTAAACACATAATCGCTTGCATAGCTTGTAAGTATACCATGATAAAACATTATTTAAGTACGTGTCCCTCGCCCCGAAAACAGTTTAAAAGTAGTGAAAACAGTGAAAATAGGGGCTGTGAGACTCACCTGTGGTTCTTGTTAAGGGATTAATCGAGATTCGGGTTTTCTTGGTGTTGGCCTCGGAATTGAAGGTCTAGTAACAACAACGGATGCTTGGGAGATGATTAGTGCAAGTTTGCAGTTCTTAAGAGAGAAGTTTGAAGTGTGTTTTGGGTGATAATTTAGGTTACATATTTATAGGCAAACTCAAGGGAACACAATCCCTTGCTTTAGGGGATTGTAATCTTTTCATATCTAGGTGTAATGATGATAAAGTATGGAAATTATTATTATTTATTTAAAAGTGGAGTAGTGGATAAAAGATTTTGATTTGATTTGGACAGGACATGCAGGTCTGTGGTTGGTGGGAGTAGGGTGGCTGACAGTTGACTTTTCATGTTACAGTGTGCTTTTTCAGGTACTTTTGTCAGTGTACAGTAAAAAGTGGAAAATCTCTGAAACACGCTACTGTTTCCTTTTGGGCGGGAGTAATCCCCTTACCTCTGGAGAATAGACTAAGTGTTCTGCGCGTATCACTTTGTGCGCATAGCTTTCTGCGTGAAGGACATTTCTTTGCTGCGGGTAGGTACATAACCTTCTCGCAGTCAGGGACATTGAGTTTCATTTGTAGATTCTCCAGGTGGTCTTGGTATTTCAACATAGTGATCAGTCATGTTGAAGTCAATTCCATCTTGGAGCTTCAGACAAACTAGCTCTCAATGTTCCCGCCATGCGGGGAGGTTAGTTCCCCTTCCGCACGCGCATAAACGATTTGGGATGCACCCGCCTTAGCATCATGCGAGACGGTCAACCCAATAGGCAACATTAAGTTATAGATACATAAAACCAATACACTTGCGCATGGCGCATATAACATATGCCCACGCAGGTTCCTAACATGATGCGCTCGCGCAGGGCGCACATAACATGCCCGCGCTGACTAACATGGCGCGCTCGCGCACGGCGCATATAACAAATGCCCGCGCTGACTAACATAGCGCGCTCGCGCACGGCGCATATAACAAATGCCCGCGCTGACTAACATAGCGCGCTCGCGCATGGCGCATATAACAAATGCCCGCGCTGATTCTTACATGGCGCGCTCAATATTTACAATCACCTAATTATTAGGTTGATTACTTAGTTTATAGGATTGGGAAATTACCGGGTGTCACATTCTCCCCCTGTTAAGAGAATTTCGTCCCGAAATTTAGGAGACGTCGCTGGCAGAAGCCATGTTCTGAAAGAGGTGTGGGTATTTCTGGCGCATTTGATCTTCTCTTTCCCAAGTGAATTCAGGCCCACGCCTTGAGTTCCATTGAACCTTTACTAACTTGATTTTGCTTCTGCGTAACTTTTGTTCATTCCAATCGGTCACTGCTATAGGTTCTTCTACGAAGTGCAGTTGTTTGTCGATGTGAATCTCTTCCAACGGTAAAATCAACGTTTCGTCAGATAAGCACTTTTTGAGGTTGGACACATGGAACGTATCATGAACTCCACTGAGTTCAGCGGGTAAACGGAGTTTATAAGCAACCGGACCGATCCTTTCCAGGATCTCAAATGGTCCAATGTAGCGCGGATTCAACTTTCCTCGCTTGCCGAAACGGGGGACTCCTTTCCATGGAGAGACTTTCAAAAGTACTTTATCCCCTACTTGAAACTCCAACGGTTTCCTTCGCACATCTGCGTAGCTCTTCTGTCTGTCACGCGCTGTCTTAAGGCGATCCCGTATCTGAAAAATCTTGTCTGTTGTTTCTTGGATCAATTCTGGACCAGTCATTTGTTTGTCACCCACTTCAGCCCAGCACAGTGGGGATCTACACTTGCGCCCATACAAAGCTTCAAAAGGCGCAGCCTTGAGGCTTGTGTGATAACTGTTGTTGTAAGAAAATTCAACCAATGGGAGATGAGTATCCCAGCTACCTCCGAAATTGATTGCGCACGCGCGCAGCATATCTTCCAATGTCTGGATTGTTCGCTCGCTTTGTCCATCCGTTTGGGGATGATATGCCGTACTCATGTCAAGACGAGTACCTAAAGCCCCTTGTAACGATCTCCAAAACCTTGAGGTGAACCGACTATCTCTATCAGAAATGATGGACACTGGGACTCCATGTTTCGAAACTACTTCTCGAATATACAATCGGGCTAACTTTTCCATCTTATCGGTTTCCTTGATCGGCAGGAAGTGCGCTGACTTAGTTAGCCGATCTACAATAACCCAGATTGTGTCGTAACCCCCAGGTGTCCTTGGCAGTTTGGTGATGAAGTCCATAGAGATTTGTTCCCACTTCCACATAGGAATTTCTGGCTGCTGAAGTAACCCCGACGGCTTCTGGTATTCAGCCTTTACCTTCGAACACGTCAGGCACTTACTGACATACATCGCGATGGCGCCCTTCAGATTGGGCCACCAATACAGCGCTTTAACATCTTGGTACATCTTGTCTGCGCCAGGATGTACGGAATACCGCGTCTTGTGAGCCTCGTTTAATACTTGCTCGCGCAATCCTCCCTTGAGAGGGACCCATATCCGGTTAGCGAAATATAGATTGCCGTTCTCTTTAAGTTCCAAGCTCTTAATCATTCCCCCAAGGGATTCGTTTTTAACAAACTCTGGTTTCAAG
Organism: Bidens hawaiensis; assembly: GCF_021521415.1. Classification (NCBI taxonomy): domain Eukaryota; kingdom Viridiplantae; phylum Streptophyta; class Magnoliopsida; order Asterales; family Asteraceae; genus Bidens; species Bidens hawaiensis. The sequence continues at coordinate 56,416 of NW_027497487.1, forward strand.
GCTTCTTGTTGAGCGTCTCGGATGCGGGTAGAGAGATCTGCGCGAATGGTCAACCTTAGAGCCTTGACTCGTAGTGTTTTTATTCGCTCCTTCCTACTTAGCGCGTCTGCTACCACATTCGCCTTTCCAGGGTGGTACTTTATTTCACAATCATAATCATTCAACAATTCAACCCATCTTCGTTGCCTCATGTTTAAATCCTTTTGATCAAATACATGTTGAAGGCTCTTGTGATCCGTAAAGATTATACACTTCGTACCATAGAGGTAATGGCGCCAAATCTTTAGCGCGAAGACAACCGCTCCAAGTTCCAGATCATGCGTTGTGTAGTTCTTTTCATTGGTCTTGAGTTGGCGCGAGGCATACGCTATGACTTTGTCTCGCTGCATGAGGACACATCCGAGTCCCTGATGTGAAGCGTCGCAGTAAACGACGATGTCATCCGTCCCCTCGGGCAGAGACAGGATTGGCGCACTACATAACTTCTGTTTCAACATTTGAAATGCCGCTTCCTGATTTTCGCCCCAAACAAACTTCTTGCCTTTCTGAGTTAGCGCGGTCAGAGGTAGAGCTATCTTGGAGAAGTTCTCAATGAAGCGTCGATAGTAGCCAGCTAGTCCTAGGAATTGCCTCACCTCAGTTGGGGTTTTTGGCGCTTCCCAGTTTTCGATGGCCTTGACTCTGGAAGGATCAACGTGTATTCCTTTCTCGTTTACAACGTGACCGAGAAAGTGAACTTCTCTAAGCCAAAACTCGCACTTGGAAAACTTCGCATACAACTTTTCTTTCCTCAACAATTCCAAAATCAATCTCAGGTGTTGCTCATGCTCGGCCTTGGTCCGAGAGTAAATCAGAATATCATCTATAAACACAATCACAAACTTGTCCAAGTATGGTCTGCACACGCGGTTCATCAGATCCATGAATACAGCCGGCGCATTAGTTAGCCCGAAAGGCATCACTAAGAACTCATAATGGCCGTATCTAGTTCGGAAGGCTGTTTTCGGCACATCTTCCTCATGGACCCTAAGTTGGTGGTATCCTGACCGTAGATCTATCTTCGAATAATAACTGGATCCCTGCAATTGGTCAAATAAGTCGTCAATCCTTGGTAAGGGGTACCGATTCTTGACTGTCAGCTTATTCAGCTCCCTGTAGTCAATACACATTCTGAACGAACCATCCTTCTTCTTAACAAACAGTACTGGAGCTCCCCAAGGTGAAAAGCTTGGGCGTATGAAACCCTTATCCAATAGTTCCTGTAACTGATTGGATAGCTCTTGCATCTCAGATGGAGCTAGTCGATAAGGCGCTCGAGCTACTGGCGCAGCTCCTGGGACTAAATCAATACGAAACTCGACTTGTCGTGGCGGCGGTAATCCGGGCAAATCTTCAGGAAAAACTTCTGGAAATTCGCGCACTACTGGTAAGTCTTCAATTCTTCGCTCATCTCCTTTCTTCTCTACTAAATGCGCCAGGAAGGCGTAGCACCCTTTCCTTAGGCACTTGCGCGCCTTTAGGCACGAAATCAGTTTTGTCGCAACTCCCCTTCTTTCCCCTTGAATTACCAAGGTCTCTCCGTTCAACAGTGGGACCCGAACCTGCTTCTCATGGCAAATAACTTCCGCGTGGTTCTCGACTAACCAATCCATACCTATCACAATGTCAAAACTTCCCAAGTCTATTGGCAACAAGTTAATATTGAACCCGTGACCTCCCATGACTATTACACATTGTTCAGTTCTTTCGTTCGCGCATAACTGCCTACCATTGGCTAGTTCTATAGTATAAGGTGTGTCTAGCCTACTGGTCGCTAAGCCTAGGGAGTCTTTAAACTCAGCGGATATAAAACTTAGGTCAGCGCCAGTATCAAATAAGACAGATGCAAAATGGCCGTTAAGCAAAAACGTACCGGTTACCACATTCGGCTCTTCTTTAGCTTCGCCTGCGCCGATCACAAAAGCTCTCCCGCGAGCTTGGTTTCCCTTTTGCGGGCAATCCCGACTAAAATGCCCTAGCTTCCCGCATGCGTAGCAGTTGTCGCTCGCTCCAGCTTCTCTGATACGGCAATTCATCGCCTTGTGCCCTGGTCTGCCACATTTGGCGCATTCGATTCTTGCGCATTCACCCTCGTGGTGATACTTGCATTTGTTGCACCATGGGCGAGGCCCGCTGTATCCTTTCCTTGATGGTTCTGCGGCTTGGATCGCGTAAACCCTTGCGCTTTCTTGCTTCTTGAACGGTGGCTGCTTGGAGTCGGACCCTCGGTGGTGAGAGTTCCATTTCCTCTTGGAGTCAGAGGTTCGCTGTTCGTTTCCGCGCGTAGTCAACATACCCGCACGGACCGTATCCCTTGTAAGGGTGATGGCCCGCGCTACCGCCTCATCAAAGGTTGGAGGCGCTGCGGCGTTGAGCGGAACCCTAACAACAGGAGGTAACCCAAAGATATACCTCTCGATCTTCTTCTCCTCCGTGTTTGCCATGTCTGGCACCAACTGGCAAAGCTCGTTGAACCGGTTGTTGTAGGCGTCGATATCCGTTCCTACCATGGTGTGGTTCCAGAATTCCTGTTGCAGGTTCTGAATTTCTGCGCGAGAGCAGAACTTTTTCATCATCATCTCTTTCAGCTCCTCCCAGGTCCTGTGGAGAGCAACTTCTCGCCCCAGTGTCTTCACTTGAAGCTTCCACCAAGACGAAGCTGCTTCTTGGAACATGCAGGTCGCGTAAAGGACCTTCTGGTTCTCACTACATCCGCTAATGGAGAGAACTGTCTCCATCTTGTCAATCCAGTTGTAGAGCCCAATGGCCCCTTCGGTACCCTTGAATGGCCAAGGCTTACAGGCCATAAATGTCTTGTAGGAGCATCCTTTGTCCAAAGCTCCTGATTCGGGTTCTGGGGTCTCGTTCTCCTGACGACCCTGACTAGATTCGGCCTTGCTGGCCTCATGTGTTGCGATCGCTTGCGCGATTATTTCTGCGAGTTCCTCGGGTGTCATGGTAATTCCCTTGGCTCTAGTTGGAGGCATTTTCGCTTTAAAAGAGTGAAAATATATCAATCTTAGCGCATGTATTCTGAGCACATAATGTTCTTATCATTATTCACTAGACACTGTGTGACCCGTGTTCCTAAGTGTGTGTATAGTTTCTTTTGAAAATATTTTCTTTGAAAAATATTTCATGCGATCCCCCAACGGTTATAGTCTAGGTTAAAACTTCTTTTCCTAGTTCGCTATAACCAGTGCTCTGATACCAATCTGTCACACCCGGCCCTGAGCGGCGGAAACAGCCGGGCGCGCGCGAGTGGGGATTGATAATTAAGCACGGGCCATTGCAAACATTCAAAGTAAGATTTTCATTGCGCATGAAATGTTTAATACAAATACATTACATTGTTTAAAAATTACATAAAACATCCAAGTATAAAAACTGTTGAAGATTTCCACGCCATATCCCCTTGCGCGGCGGGAACAACCACGCGCATCGAAGGGATAGAACTAAAATCTTCCAAAAAGCTAGTTTTAGATGTTCAGCGTGAGGTGCTCTAAGTGTGACTCCATGCGCTACCTAGTTATCTCCTGAAAGACACGTAAAACATTTGAATCAGTATAAACTGAGTGAGTTCACCAGTTTTAGTAACTTGATAAAAATCATATTGAAACATATTTCTGATTTCATGTTTAAACATATGCTTGATAATCCGTATGAAAACATAGATCTGACACATATTTCTGATAAAAATCGTTCCGCGGGCTACGCGCGAACATTACTGGGAACCGTGCTCGTCTGTGTAAGTGGCGCTGCCACTACGAGCAAAATAAGTAATACCGTCCCGCGGGTTACGCGCGAACGTTTCTGGGAAAACGTGCTCGTCCATGCAAAGTGGCGCTGCCACTACGAGCTAAATAATGTAATGCCGTCCCGCGGGTTACGCGTGGACATTTCTGAAAAACCGTGCTCGTCTGTGTAAGTGGCGCTGCCACTACGAGCGAATAATACCGTCCCGCGGGTTACGCGCAGACGTTGTGCCGGAAAACAAGGCGCTCGTCCGTGCAAAGAGGCGCGACCCCTACGAGCGGGCTCAATCCCGTAGTACTACCCCATGACCATACTAGGCACTCGTCCATGCAAAGAGGTGCGACCCCTACGAGTGGGTGGATCAAACCAGCAGTCCCTACCCTTCGAGTTCCAATGGTAAAGTGATCACTTACTCGAATTCTAGCGCACATACATCGAAAACCATAGATAACCATTCGCATTGCTCATCATGAAACATAATTTAAACACATAATCGCTTGCATAGCTTGTAAGTATACCATGATAAAACATTATTTAAGTACGTGTCCCTCGCCCCGAAAACAGTTTAAAAGTAGTGAAAACAGTGAAAATAGGGGCTGTGAGACTCACCTGTGGTTCTTGTTAAGGGATTAATCGAGATTCGGGTTTTCTTGGTGTTGGCCTCGGAATTGAAGGTCTAGTAACAACAACGGATGCTTGGGAGATGATTAGTGCAAGTTTGCAGTTCTTAAGAGAGAAGTTTGAAGTGTGTTTTGGGTGATAATTTAGGTTACATATTTATAGGCAAACTCAAGGGAACACAATCCCTTGCTTTAGGGGATTGTAATCTTTTCATATCTAGGTGTAATGATGATAAAGTATGGAAATTATTATTATTTATTTAAAAGTGGAGTAGTGGATAAAAGATTTTGATTTGATTTGGACAGGACATGCAGGTCTGTGGTTGGTGGGAGTAGGGTGGCTGACAGTTGACTTTTCATGTTACAGTGTGCTTTTTCAGGTACTTTTGTTAGTGTACAGTAAAAAGTGGAAAATCTATGAAACACGCTACTGTTTCCTTTTGGGCGGGAGTAATCCCCTTACCTCTGGAGAATAGACTAAGTGTTCTGCGCGTATCACTTTGTGCGCATAGCTTTCTGCGTGAAGGACATTTCTTTGCTGCGTGTAGGTACATAACCTTCTCGCAGTCAGGGACATTGAGTTTCATTTGTAGATTCTCCAGGTGGTCTTGGTATTTCAACATAGTGATCAGTCATGTTGAAGTAAATTCCATCTTGGAGCTTCAGACAAACTAGCTCTCAATGTTCCCGCCATGCGGGGAGGTTAGTTCCCCTTCCGCACGCGCATAAACGATTTGGGATGCACCCGCCTTAGCATCATGCGAGACGGTCAACCCAATAGGCAACATTAAGTTATAGATACATAAAACCAATACACTTGCGCATGGCGCATATAACATATGCCCACGCAGGTTCCTAACATGATGCGCTCGCGCAGGGCGCACATAACATGCCCGCGCTGACTAACATGGCGCGCTCGCGCACGGCGCATATAACAAATGCCCGCGCTGACTAACATAGCGCGCTCGCGCACGGCGCATATAACAAATGCCCGCGCTGACTAACATAGCGCGCTCGCGCATGGCGCATATAACAAATGCCCGCGCTGATTCTTACATGGCGCGCTCAATATTTACAATCACCTAATTATTAGGTTGATTACTTAGTTTATAGGATTGGGAAATTACCGGGTGTCACAATAACCGTACGGAAGTGTAATATAAAACTGGTGAGTCATAAAACTTGTTAGAAGCCCATAGGCGTCTTCTTGAAGTTCAAGGGTCCTGTTCGGGTTTTCTGTCAAGGGTCTATCGTATGATCCCGGTTCCATAACTTGCGTTTTTCCATTTAAATTATTAACTGTAACTTGGAGATTCCGGCCTGGGTAGTTAATCTAATCATCTGAATTAATCCAAATTTTCTAAATTGTTTATTAGATAAATTAAATTAGGTTAAGTTTAAATTAATTAATTAAGTTTAAGTTAATGATTATGTTTTATTATTATTATATTAATTAGGGTTAGGTTTAATTAGTTTATTATTAGTTTAATAGTTAAGTAATCATTAGTTAATTATTATTAGAGTTTTAATAATTAGTTTAAATCCCCCTCAAATATTATTAATAAATAGTCGTGTCCAGTAGTTGAGTCTAATTTGCTAGTTTCGTAATTTAAAGAGTCTCGTGGGTTCGATATCCGGACTTACTTAGCTGTACTAGAGTCGACCGGTACACTTGCCGGTTAGTAGTTTAAGAGTCTAGAATTATTACTTAGTGTCTAGATTAGTATAATTTTAGTTATTTATTTTATGACTACTTCAAGCACATCAATCTTCCATTTCTGAATTTCTGTTATGAACTCGGTTCTGCTGAGCTAACCTCTCGATTTCGGCCTCGTAAATTAACGGAGACTGCCGGCCCGAATGGCGGGTGCGCATAAACCTGTAATCTGCACAACTAACACAACTCGCGTAAAATACACATAATAAAAACTTAAAATAAAACTAAAATTAAAACAAAAATAAACACAAAAATCAATTAACACGAAAAACACTAAGCGCACTAACTCCCCGACAACGGCGCCATTTTGATGACCGTCGTTTGAGTCAATCAAAAACCTAATTATTCTAAATAATTAGAGCAAGTAGGGTATCGTATCACAAGGAGTACGTGGTCAATGCAAGTCGTGTAACATATTTAATATTATGAAGTACTGGTTTTTAGTGCTGATCACACAAGCAACATTTTGAATTAAGAGAACTAAGAAACGAGCAAGCAAACAAGTATTAAGCAGTTAACAAAGCAAACCACACCCGGGAATTCAAGTAAGCAACCAAACAGTGTCTCATGCAACCTAACAGATTGATTATCAACGATTAACTGAAAACTGATCAACCAGACAAAACCTTAGACGTCAACAATTACTTTACACACGAAACTTGTTATCAAACAGTCCTTGCCAGTGTGACTCAGTTAAGGGTAATTGTACATTTTATCGTATTCAATCTAACCAAACAGTTATATGACTAATTATCTAGCAACTGGTAACAGATCATTCAGACCAACGTAAACCTAAACCGACCAAACACACAGAAATACTAAATATCAATAATCATATATCAATCATCAATAACAAAACATAAGTATTCTTAATCACATGAGAAAAACTGTAAATGGTTACAAACTATACATCCCGGGTGCGATTCTAAGAGATTAGCTGAGCCTAGACATCATTGAATCTTCAATATGGATGACATAAATCATATGTAGGATCTTGACACGAGCTAGGATAGTGTAAATCGCCTATAGGACTGCTGGAAACCGCCTTTTGTTCGTAAAAACCGAGTTAGGGTTTTCTAAGATGAAAAATAAGATATAAACTAAAAAACCCGTCTACACCTCCCATCGCGATACGCGATGGTGTCTTCAATACGCGATGGACCAGAAAGTCAAATCATAATTAACACCCCATAGCGATACGCTATGGGTCTTCAAGCGATCCCATCGCATATCGCGATGGGTCTCCTCGTCAGCAAAAAATCATTTAACTTCTCGTTTCGCGTGCTGGACATCCCGGGTCTTCATTCCATGCTACAACAAGTCCATATTGAGTACTTTAACGCCTGTGACCTGAAATCCAATAATACACGTATGAAGTATCGATAGTTCTAGAATAAACAGTTAAAACTAAACAATAAACGAACTAAAACATATACAAATTAACCGACCATCAGTAACGAAGTGAATTTTAAGATAGTAGAGATGATCGAGAAGAAGGGGTGACTGTCAAGGTATTCTAACTGAAAAGGGAACAAAAGCATGAGGCTACATAGTGTAGCAAATATGAAAGGAGGACGCTAGGAAGAATGTAGTTGTGTATATGAGACTTTATGGAAGAGACCACTAGCGATACTTTCGATAAAATTATGTGAATGATTAAGTATTGTAAGGTAGAACTTAAAGGTGTTCAAAAGCGGATATCTGAAGTTTCGGATATCCGAACTTCGGATATCGGGACCTTTCATATAGTGGATTTCACTATCCGAGTCCAAAATTTTGGGTATCCGAACTTCGGATATCCGATCTGATAGTGAATCGGATATCATAAAATCTGAAGAAAAAAACTTTTTAAAACAAATCTGCGATACAATCTGTAATAGAAGCAATCAACTAATAATTTGTAATACAACTAACAAATCTTTAAAACACATATGTAATTAATAATCTAACAAGTTAATCGAAATCTAGAAAACCTTATCGAGAAGGGGGAGAATCAGTGGAGGACCTGTAGGTGGTGGTGACTGGAGTCATGAAGGTGGCGAAGTTGGACGGGAAAGAGAGAACAAAGATGGAGATTGAAGACCTAGAAGGGAACTGCTGAACTTTCAAAGCTACGCTTGTTGTTTAGGCATTAGAGTCACATATTCAAAGGCATATGTTAAAATAAAAAAAATATTAAATTTAATATTTCGGATAGTTCGGATATACAAACTATCCAAAAAATCCCAAAAAATCTATCCAAATCCAAATCCGAATTTTCGGATATCCGAAATTTTGGATAGTTCGGATACGAATTCGGATACGGATCCTTTTGAAAACCCCTAATAGAACTACTGACTTCCTTGCTACTCTTTATGCTTGACCTTAGGAGGGTTTGATGTCATCTGGGAATGTATTAGTTGTTTGAGTTTAAGGCTCAAATAGTGTGTCAGAGTAAGTTGATAAGGTTAAAATATTTGGATGGCAGTACAGTGACGGTGTATGGTGATAAGGAAGGTTCAGGGCTTAATGTCATTTCGATGATAAAATCCAAAGGTTTATTAAGGCGAGGGTGCAATGTTTACCTAGCGTATGATGTCAAAGCTACGGCCGAGACGAAAGACATGAAGAATGTTGTCACACCCCAACCTACGGCGGAAATGTCGGGGCGCGAACTGATTGTCACAACTCTTAAGGTTACTATCATGCACAATATAAGTTTCAATATCTATTTAATAATTTCAAATAAAACAAATATTCATAAATAAACAATTAAATTAAACATCCAAAATTAAGTTCTTGTATCTTCTTCTCTAACATGCATCCTAAGTTGATTCAAACAATCTTGATAATCACGTCACACGATAACCTGCATATGCGTTGAAAATAGAATAGTTTTGTCAAAACAAGGTTGAGTGAGCGACACACCAGTTTAAATGTACATATAGTATATAACAAAAATATGTAGTTGCAACAAGTCATATGAGAGTAACAAATTAACCAAATGAGCAAGTATAACTGAGATGTCGAGAAGCACAAAGGCTAATGACTGGCGTATGATCATACTAGACTGAGATTATGTTGGACCTCTCCGAATGCGAAAGCATGCAAAGCAAATAAGCACATAAACAAGTAAGGTATAAGTTGTTAACACATAAGACAAAGTTGCAGTTTTGTGTATAAGTATATATGAGAAATATTATTTACGCATATGTCCCCAAAACGTGAGAAAACAAGTAAAATAGGGGAATGTGGTACTCACCTTAAAGATGAACGAGGATGATTAAGATAATGAGAATGAGGAAAAGAATCGCACGCGAACGTTAAAGCCTATGAGAAAACGAGAGTAATAAATACGCTTAAGTAAAGATTTAAGGAATCATTAATAAGTAAATATTATAATAATATAATATTATATAAGGATTTATAAGATAAATGATTAGTTAAGTTAATAAAACAAATCTTGAAAAATATTACTTTTATTCTTATGAATATAAATACATATAGATACTTTTAATAAATTTAATTTATATAAAATTTAAGGATTAAACAAGTTATTATATTTATTTATATATACACATATATGCATACATATATATATATATATATATAAGTTTATATGTATATGGCTAAACCAATGTGTGGAAAGAAACTAGTTATGGTGTCGGTTTTTGGTTAAAATAACATTTATTTGGAATTGATATTGAATGTAATGATTTAATTATTAATTAATAATATAAAAAAATAAAATTTAACATAAACGCGCTGGCCAGGGCTCGAACCCGCGCCTGGCCGGCCCTCTTATATTTTACAGACACGCAACCAACAAGTTAACCAAGTCATCCGTTGTTTAAGGAATGCAAAAAATAGATTAGACATACTAGCCCAGAATAACCCCCAAATCATATGAACCCTAATTCAAGAAATCGTTGAATTCGTTATTGTTTATTCAATTAAGCATAGGGCTATTGATTACAGGTTAAGAAAGACCAAGAAACATATATTAATTACCAGTTTTGATTCCGTAATTGCAGAGAACGACAACGAAGATGACAGCCTATAGAACACTGTTAGTGCACGGTTTTGCGTCTCGAGTCTTTGTAATTATCGTTAAATGTTTATTTGATTATTTTAATGTAATATTTAATGTTTGTTTATCTAATTCGTTATGTCATGTCTAGTTCGCTAGGAATGTTAGCGAACTAAGACTAGTTCGTTAAGGTTAAGTCTAGTTCGCTAGGAATGTTAGCGAACTAGGACTTTATAATGTATTCTCTCCTGATTCGTTAGGGGATGTTAACGAATCAGGGGGTGGTTCGTTAAGTTAATTAAGTTATTTAACGAAGGGGATTCTGGTTCGCTAGGGAATGTTAGCGAACCAGATCGTCTTCTATATATAGTGAACCACTGTTCACTTGTAAATGGGGGAAGTTGGGAGAGAACTAATATTATTCTGAAATAGTTAAAGTATTCTCTCTCTCTCACAAGCTTCACGATTAATATTATTGATAATATATATTACATAACAATCAAACTAAGGTATAGAAGGAGTTAGATCCGTTTAATTAATATCAACATATAGATCTGGATCAGATCTAAGTTATTGATTAGATCGAGTGTAAATAAGGGGATCAAACAAGTGGCATCAGAGCTTTCGGGGCTCAATTCACTTGGTTTTGATTGTTATTATTATAGTTTTGTGTTATTTTTCTGTTTGGATTGAATTTGAATCAATTTGGGTTGTTTTGGATTGATTATGGATGGATTAGAGTGAAAATGGTTTAGTTAAGGTATAATTGAGGTTCAATTGTATGGAATTGAATTGTGAATTGGATTTGTGATTTGTATTGGGTTTTCGGTTTGAGTCCGTGAACAGGGGAGTGGTTTTGGTTAAAATTGATTCGTGTATGGTGTTAATCGGTTACGAGTTGTGCTGGAGTGAATTCGTTTTGCGATTACGAGCATTTTGGTATATTATTTGTTAGTTTTGGTTGACAATTGAGTGTGTAATACAGATCTGGAATTGATGTATTTCTCGGTTTGAACTTCATATTTCTGGTAATTTGTTCTTGAATATTTGAAGATTTGAAGATGATGGCAATTCGCTATAAAGTTTCAAGCGATTTGCTAACTCTTTAACTTGATTCGCTATCAACTCGTGCCATTCGCTAATCAGTTCGCTAACTGATTCATGTGAGTTAATTAATTCGTGTTATCTAGTTCGTTAACTAGATAACTGATTCGTTTGACACGTGTTAGTCTTGGAATTTGTGCTTTAACAACTTTTTACCACGTGGCAAAAAGGAATCAAGTTTGTTACAAACGGTTGTAACAACCTGATTCGTTATATTATAATTCGCTATAGTGTTGATTCGTTATCAACTGTAGCTGATTCGTTATCTTAATTCGCTAAGCATTCCTTAGTAATTCGTTAAGTTGACTTGGTCAATTCGTGTGATCAATTCGTTAAGTTGACTTGGTCAATTCGTGTGATCAATTCGTTAAGTTGACTTGGTCAATTCGCTTGATCAATTCGTTAAGTTGACTTGGTCAATTCGCTTGATCAATTCGTTAAGTTGACTTGGTCAATTCGTTTAGTCAATTCGTTAAGTTGACTTGTGATTTGTTAAGCCTTTATCACATTCGTTATCTGTTTCGCCATTTGGGTGATTCGTTAAACTTAGTTGTGATTCGTTAAGGTTGACTCGTTTAGTTGACTTTTGATTCGTTAACCTATTCTCCTCATTCGTTAAGACTTGATTCGTTAAGTCTTGATTCGCTACAACTATTCACAGTTCGCTATTACTGTTCTTTGATTCGTTAAGATATTTTATTTTTTGAAGATGGCTGGTATGTACGCATTGGCGTCTCAAAATATGTTGATGCAACAGATGTTGCAACTTGATACCGAGATTGGTTCACATTCTAAATGTCCAAGATTGATGAAATTCAGTGACTTCGCCAAATGGGAACCTCGGTTTCGTGCACATTTAGGATTGGTTCATCCTGACTGTTCATATTGTCTGGATGAGGTTTATGTTGCACCAATGATTGGTGATGATACTGTTGGGTATACTCCTAAAGCTGTCTCTCAATACTCACAAGAGGAGAAGAAAGCTTTAGAAATTGAGATAAAAGCATATTCTACATTGACTATGGCTTTACCAGAGAATATTTTTCATCAAGTTGGAAGTATCAAGAGATGTGCATCTTTGTTTCAACATCTGCGTATGAGAAGCATGGGAAACACAGCTGAGAGTAAGAAAGTGATGCTCAAGTTTCAATTTAGAAACTTTAATTTATTATAAGGAGGAATAGTTGAAGAAATGATTACCAGATTTAGTCATTTGATTGCTGAAATGGATAAAATGAGAATGGAAATTTCTGAAAGAGATAAAATTGACACTATCAAGAGTGTGCTTCCTAGTTCCTATTCAACATTTCTCATGGTTTTGAAAGAGAATGATTATTTTCTGAATGAAGATTTGACAGCACTTGAATTCCTACAAAAGATCGAAGCAAGAGAATATGATCTTAAGTGTCAAAAGTCTTCAAAAGAAAATCAAGATCCGGCTTTCTATGGTGGAAGTATGCCTCTGAGTTCAACAATCTCACCTATCACTGCTTTTCTTACTCATGCCGCAAGTGAAAAAGAATCTGCTTTATTTAATGATCCAAAAGTTTGTTTCTACTCTGCTGGTAATTCAGGTGGTTCTGGAAGTTCTACTAGTACTAATCCATTTGCTACACCTCCTAGTGTGAATATGAAGGAAGCTGAGCAAAACTTTGCTTTTCTGACGGCATTTATGTCTTCATATGAAAACCTGGTGAGTAGTAAAATCGCCACGAGTGAGTTAACAGATGAGGATTATGATCAAATAGATCCGGATGATTTAGAGATTATGGATTTAAAATGGAATATGGCCATGATCGTTCGTAAAGTTAAAAGATTCATGCAGAGAACTGGAAAAGATCTTCCAGCGTTAAACAAGAAGTTGGGTTTTGACAAATTGAAGGTGAAGTGTTATAATTGTCAAGAATTCGGTCATTTCGCGAAGGAATGCGACAAACCAAGAAAAGAATACACTGGACCTTGTGGTCAAAGTCAAAACACTTCTTCACCACGACAAAGTGATGCTGAAAAGAAACTGTCTACTTCTACAACACAAGCGATGTTAGCAGATGGAACTGATTGGTCTCAAAGGCTATTGTGCAATGATGTTCAAGCAAATTTAGCTATGTTTGGGTTACATGAAGATTGTCAAGATGCTACTGCTAGTGTGATGTCTTCAGATAATGATTCTGGATCTGATTCTGATGATTCTTGCGACAAGTCTTCTGAATCAATGTTTGCTTGCATGGCTAAGATCAATGAGGTTAGTAATTCTATCTCTTCTACTTCATTTGTTAAAGCATCATGTGTTGACTGTGATTCTAATAACTCTAAGTTAGAAGCTTTGAAAAATTAAAATGATAATCTTATAAGAGAAATTGCTTCTCTTAAGGACACTTATCGACAATCTCTTGAGTCTCAAATGAAATCTCGAGAAAAGATTGAAGCATTGTCGACAAGTAATCATGATCTCAAAGCCGAGTTATCAGTGAAAATGACCATTAATGACCAAAAGTTTCAGGAAATCTTGAAACATCGTTCTAAAATAACTGAGCTTGAGAATGAGGTTCTTGAGTTGAAGAACAAGTTGGGTAAATTTCGAAATTCTTCGTTTTTATTGAATGAAATTATTGAAGTTTCTGGAAAACAAAAAGATTCTAAGAAAGGTATTGGTTTTGTTGAAATTCCACCACCTTTTCATAATGATTATAAAATTAATCCTTTTGCAAGAAAAGAAGAGGATTTGATTCAAAAGGAATCTGTAATTTCTGAAAAACCAAAAATGGTTAAACCTGAAATTGTCAAACCCCAAGTTGCTCCTCAAAAATCTCTTGTCCAAAGCAAAAAGGTGTTTGTTGAACACAATGACGAGGTCATTATCGAGGATGTGTTTGAACCAGAGATTATACACAAGATTAAGAACATTCCCACTTCTAATCATATTCTGTGCGAACCTCACGAATTTGAGGAAGCAGTGTATGGTTCACACAAACCTCAAGAGAAAAAGGAAAATTCAAAGAAAGTGAACTCTATGAAGGCAAAGAAGTCAGTTAAACCAAAAATTTCTGATGAGGATTTAATGCGTTTCAATAATCCTTCTAGTTCTAAGCCATCTGCTGCTAGAGTTTTTAAGTTAAAAGGAATGGACACAATGTTCACTGAAAAAGATATTCCAATTAGTATCATTAAGCCTGAGCTAATTGAGAGTGTGTTTTACATTGAAACTTCCAAGGTTCGTGAACTTGAACGTGTGTATGCTCAAGCGAAAGCATCAGTCTCATCTGATCCATTGAATAAGGCACAACAATTTTTAAAGCAAGCTAAGAAGATTAATTTTGTTAAGTCAACTGGAACAGATACACTACAAAGTTTTTCAAACAGTTCTAATTTAGATTTTTATTTAAAGAAGAAATCTGAATTATCTGATGAGTTTGCTAAGAGCATGACTAAGAATGTGAGTCATCATAAATCATCTATTCCAATTACTTCTAAACATCATCTTGTGGACATGCGAACGTGTTTCTTATGCGGTCAACAAGGTCATGTTGTGAGAAATTGTAATCAACAGAACTTTCAGAATCTTCATCCTTTTATCAAGGACAAATCTAAAACAATTCCAGTGGTTAAGGAGATTCTGAAACGACCAATGTCGTATGCTGATGATACTCATATCTTGTTCTCTGATGTGAATCCTCGGAAGGTGTTTCAGATCAATGAGACACACGGTCAAGTGAAACCAAAATTCATTCCAACTGAACCTTTATGTCAAAACAGAAATTCAAACATTGTTCAGGCAGCTTATTAAAGACGAAAGTCTAAGAAGCCAGTAACTTATTCACAAGTGGCTGAACAACAATTGAAATCTGTTAATGTAAATGATCAAAGAGAAAACCAAAAGGTGCCCAAGACTGAGGCCTGGGCTGCCTTTTTGAACTAATCTTTTGTTTATGTGTAGGGTTCATCCAAGACCATTTCTGGTGAAAACTGGATCATGGATAGCGGGTGTTCTCGTCATATCACCGGAAATCTCGACCTTTTAACCAACGTAAGAAATATTCAAGGTGGTTATGTAGCATTTGCTGGGAATTCTGGAGGCATGATCACACAAGAGGGTGATGTTTCAAATGGTCATATTACATTTGAAAAAGTAAATTATTGTGACAAGGTTGATCATAACTTATTGAGTGTATCGCAGATTTGTGATAAATAGTACACTACAATATTTACTGACAAAGAGTGTCTTATCTTGAAACCGGGTTACGTGATTCCCGAGGACATGGTTATCATGCGATCACCACGATCAAATGATATTTATGTCTTAAATATGAGTTCTAAGATATCAACATCAATCGAAACATGTTTTGTCTCGAAAGCAATCGAGAAAGACTCGATTATGTGGCATCGACGAATGGGTCACATTCATGTTAGAAAGATGAATTATTTAATGACAAATGACTTAGTTGAGGGTGTCTCGCTAAAGAACTTTAAGTTATCTGATCACTGTGTTGCATGCAAAAAGGGCAAGCAGAAGAAGAAGACACATCCATCTAAGTTATTGAACTCCATTAATACTCCTCTTGAACGACTTCATATTGATTTGTTTGGTCCAGTGAATCGTGCGAGTATTTCTGGAGACTGGTATTGTCTTGTCGTGACAGATGATTATTCAAGATATTCATGGGTGCTATTTATGAGTTCAAAAGATCAAACACCTGGTTTGGTACAAAACCTTATTACCAAGATCGAATCACTGTACAAACAAAAAGTGAGGAGAATCCGGTGTGATAATGGTACTGAATTCAAAAACACTATTTTGGATTTCTTTTGTATTTAAAAGGGAATTCATCAAGAATATAGTGCACCTTATGTACCACAACAAAACGGTGTTGCTGAAAGGAAAAATAGAACTCTGATTGAAGCTGAACGTACAATGCTTGCTGATTCAAAGCTTCCTATTCAATTTTGGAATGAAGCAGTGAACACAGCTTGTTATACACTTAATCGGGTTCTAACAATTAAACGACTCAAGAAGACAAGCTATGAAATTTTAAATAACAGAAAACCTAATTTAAAGTACCTGGAACCATTTGGGTGTCCGTGTACAATGTTGAAGAAGGATTCGGGTAAATTTGATGAAAAGGCTATCGAAGGATATTTCTTGGGCTATGCGTCTCCAAAGAAAAAAGTATTTAATTTTACATCTGGCTGTGTTGAAGAATGGTACCATGTGGACTGTCAAAAGTACTCAACTCCTCCACAAGGGAAAGGTCCAGACTGGATGTTTGACTACGATAGTTTATTTAATTCGTTTACTCCTTCGACTGATCACATCGATGAAGATCTGGTTAGAGCTTACTTTGAAGAACAATTGAACATTCCAAGCTCTTCAAATACTAATGCAGATGAAGTTCAACCCGATGCTACAACTGAAGAATCTCAAGTTGTTCCTCTAGTTGTTATTGATAGTGCCTCTACCTCTTCCGATGATGATCAAGCTGAGATTCAAGTTATCGATCTTGATTGTGATAATGTCTCATCTTCCGAGTTGGGTGAACATTACACTAATTTATTTGACAATGTTGTTGTTCCTGAAAATCCTACTCTTCGGATTCATGGATATCATCCACAGGACAATATCATTGGAGAACTTGATGTGGGCGTTCGTACACGTCATCAAGTTGCTTCGTCAAGCGACAATAACGTATTGTGTGCTTACACTAATTTACACTCTTCGGGAATTGTGAACATTGCTAAATTCAATTGCTTTCTATCTCAAGTTGAGCCAACGACAGCTCGTAAAGCACTTGAAGATCCTTCTTGGGTAGAAGCTATGCAAGAGGAATTATAGCAGTTTGCACGATTGGGTGTTTGGGATTTAATAGACAAACCTGCTAGAGTCAAGAAAGCTATTCCGACTAAGTGGGTATTTAAATGTAAAAAGGACGATCGAGGGGTGATTGTCAGAAACAAAGCACGTCTAATGGTGCAAGGTTTTCATCAGCAAGAGGGTATTGATTATACTGAGGTATATGCTCCAGTTGCAAGATTAGAGTCGATTCGAATCTTTCTGGCTTACGCTGCTTACAAGAATATCAAGGTTTATCAAATGGATGTCAAAAGTGCTTTTCTCAATGGTGAACTACATGAGGAAGTGTTTGTTCAACAACCACCTGGTTTTGAAGATCCTGATTATCCTAACTGTGTTTACCGTTTAAACAAGGCCCTGTATGGTTTACATCAAGCCCCGAGAGCTTGGCATGGCACACTCGCCGACCATCTGACGGATAATGACTTCAAACGAGGAACTGTTGACTGTACTTTATTTTATAAAACTGTTGGTGATGATCTTCTTCTAGTCCAGATTTATGTTGATGATATTATATTTGGGTCTACAAACGACACTTTATGTAAGGAGTTCGAGAAGTCCATGCAAACAAAGTTCGAAATGAGCTCGATGGGAGAGATGAATTTCTTTTTATGGTTGCAGGTTCATCAATCTGATAAGGGAATTTTCATTCATCAGACTAAGTATGTGAACGACGTCTTGAGCTGATTCAAGATAACTGCCGGAAAAATCCCTTCAACTCCTCTTCCAGTGGGTCACAATTTATCACCGGATGAATTGGAGGATACCGTTGATCAGACCCTTTATCGTGCTATGATTGGTTCTCTAATGTATTTAACTGCTTCTCGACCCGACATAATGTTTGCTGTTTGTGTGTGTGCTAGGTACCAAGCTAGTCCCCGAGTGACTCACCTGGCAGCGGTCAAGCGTATTTTGCAATATCTACGGGGAAATCCTGACATCGGGTTATGGTACCCCAAAGATAATTCTTTCGATTTTACCGCCTACTCAGACTCAGATTATGGAGGATGCAAGATCAACTTCAAATCAACGACTGCAGGATGTCAATTTTTAGGAAACCGGCTTGTTTCCTGGCAGTGTAAGAAGCAGACAACGGTCTCTACTTCAACCGCCGAAGCTGAATATGTTGCAGCCTCGAGTTGCTATTCCCAGGTTCTGTGGATACAACAACATCTTCGCGACTACGGTTTGAAGTTTCTTACTACTCCTATCTTGATTGATAATTCTGCTGCTATAAGTATCACCAAGAATCCCGTACAACATTCTAAAACGAAACATATCGAGATTCGATATTATTTTATACGGGATTGCTATGAAAAGAAATTAATTGATCTTGAGAAAGTACACACAGATTTTCAAAAAGCCGATCTATTTACCAAAGCTTTTGATAAAACACGTTTTACTTTTTTGCTTGGTTTAAATGGATTGAAGACCCTTGCTGAGATCCTAAAATTAGGATAATTATCTTTTAATTGCTTTATAAATTAAGTCTTATTTTTTTATGTTTTAGATTTTAGGGGGTGAAAAGTATAGAAAATACAAAAAGAATGTGCTTTCGTTTGTATAGATAAAATACAAAAACATTAAAAATTTTCAAAATTCAAAAATATTGTGATTTCTGTTCTTTATTGTTTTCCCTTTAAATATCTAGAAAAACCAAAAACTTTTTAAAAATATTGAAAAACCAAAAAGAATGTGATTTATGTTTTTGTACAGAAAAATCTGAAAAACCAAAAATATATTGTGTTTTAAAGTTTGTACAGAGAAAAACCAAAAAGATTTTTAGATTATTTTCTCGCTGAAAATTATGTCGGTTATTTAAGTTTGTGAAACATGCCTGCATGTCTTGGTCCTATGATTCACTTGTGGATTGAAGGATAGCCATTTATTTATTAACTTAAGTTAACTGGGGCGATTAAATTTATCTTTATTTTGTTTTTATGTTCCTCAAAATATTGAGTTTTTGAAGCAAAAAGAGAAAATGATAGTACATTGATTATTTTGACCCCAAGTTCAGCAAAAAGTAAGCTTAAAAGACTGTGTGCTTAATTGCATTGGTGCATTGGTAGGTCTTAAAACAACCCAGTAGAGTAAAGTATGTGATATAAACATAAAGAAACGCCAAATTGAAAGGGGTGTTAGTCTCTAGCAAAAGTCTTGGTGAGGATGGCACAAATGTAATAACCAGTCATACTCAAGCCTTATATTTGTTGATCACCCAAAAAATCAAATAAAGCAAATAACAAGCGTTAAGTTTCTGGATATTGTGAGTCTTTTATGCGGTTTAACCATCTGGGTATTCATATGCATGAATATTTCACTCGCTTTCTAGAGCAAACCCAAAGTCATTAAACTTGATCACTGCTGTACCTCGTACAATTTACATTACTGACTTGATCAAAATCCGCTGTTAGTCATACAAATTGTTCCTCCCTTGCGTGCGTCTTAATACCATTAAGAAACGGACCCCAGGGGATACAATGTATGTAAGCCGACAGATGGACTCGTGCATACTCACTCACAGTTAAGGAAACTTGATGCATTGCTCAAAATTTCTACAATTGGTATCAAAATTTTGATCAACAATATAATGGTTTAAGTCAAGTTGGGGTGATTTGGCAAAAATCAAACTACGCTTGAACCGAGATTAGAAGCTGATAATTTTTGATATTCTATGCTCTAATTGAACTAATTAATCATATCACAAAAATACTTGAATGTGTGTTATTAGATTTATGTGGACAACAATACCAATGACCGACTTATCGCCAGTCATAATATCGCTGAAATATAAAACTGTGATGGAAGGGCAATTTAGTCAATATGATTCTCTGCTCAAACTCGACAAAATTACAAAAACATGTACTGCTTTTGGTAAAATCGTTGAAAAATGCAAAAAGATTGTCTATTTTTTAATAGTTCGGATATTTTTTCTGTAAATACATTCTTTAATTCTTAAATTTTTTACAAAATACCAAAAATAGTTTTGTTGTCTTTATACAAAATATTTAAATAAAATTTAAGTTATGTTTCAGAAATCTGAAACAATTTTAACGTATTAGGTTGTCGGGATATAAGGATTTCTCGATAATTTAACTTATTGATTTATTTCATTAATTTATTCATTTATTTATTTAATTTAAAATTAAATAAAAAGGTTTTAATTCGCTAAAATCCATTCGTTATTTATGGATAACGAACTAGGTGATTCCTTAGCGAACTAGCATTTGGTTCGCTAACATAATTCGTTTCCGCACTCTGTAACGAATCATCCCTTCGTTATACATATTTAACGAATCATGACACGAATCGTGTCTTGATTCGCTAACTTTAATTTAACGAATCACATTGTGATTCGCTAACATAAGGTAACGAATTGAGTTAGCGAATGGGCTAATTCGCTAGCTTTAAAGTTAAACGAATCGTCTGATTCGTGCAAGCTGTACCTAGGGTTTCGTGTTTCGCTATATAAGACAAGATAACGAATAGGATTCCACTGTTCGTCTTCTTTCTTCATATTTCAGAAACTGTTCAAATTCTCTCTGATATTTTCGATCTTTGTGTTTGAACATTTCAAAGATTAATTTGAGTGTCTAAGGTATACATGTGTTTGGCGATTTCATTTTCGTCAAAGATGACATTTATTTAACTGTTAAATTATGTTATTTCAGAGGTTTAAGGGTTTTGAATCTTTGAAATCGTTTGTGTATAATTTATGTTTTTAATTGTCTGATTTTGATACAATGTTGATTGTAATCCCTTTCCGATACCCTTGGTGGACTCTAATCCTCTTTTGATTATTGTTTGCTGGGTCAATCATGGTTGTGTGTTCTTGATGTTAATGTTGGTTCGTTGATCCTGAGTACATATAGGTAATGATCTCAATCTCATTCACCTACACTCACTAATGTGTTTCCGAACTCAACGAGTTGATTGTCATGTTGGTTCAATGATGGTTATGGCCGAATTGAATCTGGATTAAGATAATTGACTATTGTTGTTCATGATAATTTTGACCTTGACTTTGTGGAGTCAAAGAAAAAGTCATAATTTTGACCATTCGTTAGTCTTAGCGAATTGGAACTGTTTCGTGTCCAATTCGTTAAGATTTCATACGAACTAGCTTAGCGAATAAGACGTAGTACGAATCAGAGTTTGATTCGCTTAATATATAACGAACTAGAATTTAGTTCGTTAAACTCATTTAGTGATTCGCTAGGCCCAGTTCGTTAAAATATTTACTTGATAACGAATCGACTGATTCATTATCTTTGTATAACGAATCAGTGTGATTCTTAACGAATGATATTTAAAGAAAAAAGATTAAAAACAAAAAAAAAGATTAAAAACAAAAAAATTAAAAACATAAATTTTATTAATTAAATTAATATTCTTAATTAAGGGATTTAAAAAATTCTAATACGCGTAACTACATTTATCTTTTGAATTTATATGGTGATAACGTTTTATCTATACAGTACATCATGGCTGAACAAATACAATCACAGGAACAACCTCAACTAGAACAACCACAAGGACAACCACCACAACAAGCTCAACAAGCTGAAATGGTCTTATTACCGTTCGATAAGAAGCACAACATCTGTGCTTATGTCGATCATGATGTGGTTGATTTAAGGACGTTCGGAGCAATGTTGAATTTCTTACGCCGTTCAAAGATACAATATGCAATCACTGCTAAACCTAAGGTGTATCTTAGTTTAATCAGGCAGTTCTGGAACACGGCGATATATGCTGAGGAAAGTAATTGGGTTAAAGCTACAATTAATCAACTTCCGATCACGATTGATGTAGAGGTCATTCGTCGGGTACTTAAGTTTGACGATAGTGACGATTACCCGAGTGAGTTTGACAGAACGCTGGTCAGGGGTTTATTTACAATATTAAATTATGGGGGTGATATTCGTCGGTCCATGTTGAACAAGAATGGGTTGTGTCCACCTTACAAGTACTTGTTGCATGTCTTGCTTCATTGCTTGAGTGGACGTCGCGGTGGTTTCGATGAATGTAGACTGAGCCTACAATCGGCATTTGTTGCTTTAATCCTGAACAAGCCATTTAACTACTCAGAACTCATCTTTGATCATTTGAAAGAGCAAGCTCAGCAAACTCTACCGACAAAGAAGTTCTTGATGTATCCACGCTTTCTACAATTGATTATTCACGATCTGATACCGGATTTGGTGATTGATCAATCGTGGGTGAACGATGTTCTTGATATGGAACATATGAAAGCTGAAACAGTGCATCGGATGTTGATTTATCGAAAAGACAAACCACAGGATAAAAGGATGATTGGTCATGTAATCAATCCAGATTATGTATGTCCTCCTAATGAACGTTGGATCCATGATGATTCGGATTCTGAGCGTGAAGGGGGAGAATGTGGGTACAATGATGGAGGTGATGATGATAATAACAATGCTGATGGTGATGCTGGAGCTGGTGAGCGAGCTCTGAAAGAACAACAAGATGCAGTCGATGCTGCTCTAGCTGCCACCATAAAAGCTCAGCAAGAACGAAAAAGAAAAGGCAAGGCTGTAGCTGCTTATGAGCCATCCAAGAAGCCCCGTGTATCCTCTGGGGCTAGTGTAATTATTGGATCACCACCACCGCGTCAATCAACTACTTAAAGCTCGACGGTGCTGCTAACTACTAGCACCCCGATGCTCACATTAACAACGACGATGGTGTCACATGAGAGGCTCGGCTTAATTCCTCAAACGGCGTTGACCGAGATGCTGAGGCCTCTTGCTGTGCTGTCAACCGTTTCTTCCACAACTACAATGGGACCTCCTCCTCTGCCAACAACTACATTTCCTCCATCTCTGCCTAGTGATGTCTCTTTCATGAGAATCACTCGGCCTCAGGGTCCTATTCAACCAGTTCATCCATCTGTATACAATTTGTCACCTGGACGTCAAACAGAAATGCTGCTTAATCTGTTACACTTATATGAAAACCAAATGGCAGCTGACCGACTCAATCAAGAACGACTCATGGAGAATCAAAGAAAAATGATGAGTTACATTTCGTTTTGTCAGAAGGAGACCAAGTCGCTGCGTGCGATTGTTGAGTCTCAGGGGGTGAAATTAAAAGAACAAGATGAGTTAAATTTACAATTAA
Organism: Bidens hawaiensis; assembly: GCF_021521415.1. Lineage (NCBI taxonomy): Eukaryota > Viridiplantae > Streptophyta > Magnoliopsida > Asterales > Asteraceae > Bidens > Bidens hawaiensis. The sequence continues at coordinate 79,653 of NW_027497487.1, forward strand.
CTTGTAAAGATGATGCCCTCAAGAAACTCAAAAATGATGATGATGATCCTGACGAGTCTGATGCAGGAGGTGAGCCTAAACAATCACATGGTTCATCCTCTGATGCTGGTGTGAGTGGCGCTGATGATTCAAACAAACAGATAATTTCATATCAAGATCCAACAGCGGCCAAACCGATAGAAATAATTGAGGCTAACACGGTGATATTTATTGATGAATTGGGGATGGTAAGAAGTGTGGTGAACAAAGATGAGATACAGATCGGTGAGTTTGTGGTTAGATCTTTGACAAGGGAGCAGATCTCGATTTTACTTGGGCTAAATGAGGATCAGCTGACTGCATTAGAGACTGAGCCCGATGTCGAAGTGATCAATGAGAATGAAATAGAAGATGATCCGTTATTTATGAATACGGACTTTATTTATGAGAACGAGGAGATTGAAATAGAGGATGTGACTGCTGAAGAGTACCCGGACTTGTATCAACACGCAAATGTTGATCAAGGTGCTCCGGTATTTCATGAAGACATAATTAAAGAAACTGAGGATGATTTGGAGAAGATTGTGCAGCGAACGGTTCCTTCACTTAAAGAAGTGACTGATTATGACATTGAAAGATGGTTCAAACGCCAGAAAGTGGGTAAGATCATCAGTGCTTTTCGGTATGTAGATAAAGAAAGAAAGGATACTACTGCTGCTTGGATTGAGGCAAATCAGATGACTACCTTCAAGACTGTTTCTAAGGTACATGGTGACATTGTATCCTGGCTCTATGATTCAGACCTTAAGGTATGTATTGTTAAATGGGAAAAAGGTGTGCAATATTACGAGAGGATAATGGATGTTCTAACACTACCGCGTTGGGATGTACGCACCCTCGCGAGACGTCCATTTATCAATCGTGGGGGCAACCGAACTGCTGAGTGGTTTCATCAACACTTACTGTTCGAGGTCAATCATGGCTTCAAGTTCTTTAAGCCCCTGGTCCCAAGACGTAAACGTAATGATGAGATTGATCCGAGGACCGGCTGGAAGAAACTTGTTTTGAAAGTGAAGCCACCAAAGACAATGAGAAGGGTTCCTGTGAAGACAATGCCTCAAGATATCCATATGTCTTTCAACCGTTGGTACTATGACAACCGTACTGGCGAGGCCGTTATTGTTCGTGGTCGAGGACTACAGGCTGAGCTCATCAAGATAATCGATCCGATGTGGTTGGTTAATTTATCAGAGACAGACAATGACGTGCTACACAGGAAGCAAATTTTGTTTGAACGCCAAGAAGATTACGACCTGGCTATGCAATTCCAACGTGTTGTTCGTGTATGCCATGAGCACGGGATTCATAGTTGCAGAGATTGGCAGACAAAGCGTTTCAAATAAGTTAAAGACAAAGAGCTCAAGACGAGGGGGTGTCTGTTAGTGCACGGTTTTGCGTCTCGAGTCTTTGTAATTATCGTTAAATGTTTATTTGATTATTTTAATGTAATATTTAATGTTTGTTTATCTAATTCGTTATGTCATGTCTAGTTCGCTAGGAATGTTAGCGAACTAAGACTAGTTCGTTAAGGTTAAGTCTAGTTCGCTAGGAATGTTAGCGAACTAGGACTTTATAATGTATTCCCTCCTGATTCGTTAGGGGATGTTAACGAATCAGGGGGTGGTTCGTTAAGTTAATTAAGTTATTTAACGAAGGGGATTCTGGTTCGCTAGGGAATGTTAGCGAACCAGATCGTCTTCTATAAATAGTGAACCACTGTTCACTTGTAAATGGGGGAAGTTGGGAGAGAACTAATATTATTCTGAAATAGTTAAAGTATTCTCTCTCTCTCACAAGCTTCACGATTAATATTATTGATAATATATATTACATAACAATCAAACTAAGGTATAGAAGGAGTTAGATCCGTTTAATTAGTATCAACATATAGATCTGGATCAGATCTAAGTTATTGATTAGATCGAGTGTAAATAAGGGGTTCAAACAAACGCACTGGTTTGCTGTGATGCAGACGATTAAAACTCAATCTCTCTTAGGGTTAGGTTCGCGAGATCAAAAGGAGGCTGCAGATGGTTTTAATGGCATTAAGATTACGTTTATATAGGAATTTCGAGATCTTATGGGCCGGCTTTAAAGATAGGTTAATAAACGAATCAAACATGATCTATTATCTAATTATAAGGCCGGTTAAGTCGATTTTTAGTTTAGTAACAATGTTTCCTGATCAATCGGGATCATAAACGAGAATTAGGCATCAAGAAATCAATATGGGTAAGCGGGTTTAGGATATGGGTTTTGGATAAAAGGGTTTGGAAAATAATAATATAATAAATATGCAAAAATTGCAAATAGACCCTTGAATTATTGAGGTGGAAACACTAATGGGTTAAAGTTTGGTTTTGGGTTAAAGTTGAATATTTTTTTTCAAAGTTATTTGTATATAATAATTAAACATAATTAACAATTAAATCAAATATTAGTTACTCGATAAACGTGATAAAATTTCCCAAACATAGAAATGAGTCGGGTTTATAGATATTGAAAAGTCCGAGTTGTTACAAATGTTCCTGTAGTGTATGGCTATCCAGAAGTGTTCCTAGGGGACCATCTGGGGATGTCACCGGCACGAGAGGTAAAGTTCCAGATAGATTTAATACTACGAGCACAACCTGTAGCGAAAGCACCTTATTGTCTGGCATCGTCTGAGATGAAAGAGCTAAAGTCCCAACTGCAAGAACTCCTCGACAAAGGTTTTATAATACCGAGTGTTTCCCCTCGGGGTGCGCCAATGTTGTTCGTAAAGAAGAAGTACGGGAGAATAAAAATGTGTATATATTACCGCAAGTTGGATAAGCATACGGAATGTCACTCTGTTTGATTAGTTACAAGGTGCTAGTTGGTTCTCCCGAATAGATCTCAAACCCGGCGATCATCAGTTGAAAGTGAAAGAGACGGTGATATAATGCTAAATATTTATGTTTCCTGTGTATATTTTTATTTAGTATTTTAATAGTTTCTATTCATTTTAGTCGAGATTTGTATACTACTAACACTTTTATGTCTCGTAGGTTCTGGGAGTTGATAGTGATATTAAAGGACAAAAAACGAGCCTAAACTAGCATCTGGAACGCGTCAGGAAGGAACCGGAAGAAGAACCAGCCAGACCAGGCCGGTCTGACCGGCCTACCCATCCCAATGCGCCGCGCGACCATGGGGGCATTTCATGGCTGCGCGACGCCTAGGGCCATCAGATGTTATTTTTTGTTCGTTTTCGTTAAGTGTTGGGCCTTGTTGTCAGTATATAAGCATCCTTAACCTTAACCTAAACATAACCTGCTACCACCAGACAAAATTGGAGTTTACGAGAGCTACTATTTGAGTTTCTTGGAGGTTTTGAAGGCACGAGAACAGCCGGTGAAGAGTTAGACGTTCGTGAGTGAAGATTACGGGTTCTATCATCTTTGATTCTCCGTTTCTTATATTTTCACCATGTTTTCGGTTTTATTTATTTTGTTTGATTTAGATTACACGATACTAGGCTAAAGTTAATAAAATACCAAGGTCGTGATGAACCTTTGTTCGGTTTGATTTTGATTGGGATTTCTTTCGTTATGGATTTTATGCTTTAAGTAAATTGTTAAGTTTGAGTTAATTGATGCATATGATTACTTGGTTTTGTTTATTTGGATTTATTGTTTCATATTGCGTTTGTTGATTGTTTCATAGAATAGGGTTTTTTAGGTCATTTACTGTGTGTTCTTGACTAGTTTATGATTAATATGCATTAAAATTATAGAAACAATAAAACTAATTAAATAAATAAAAGTGAGTTGCTAGCCTAAAAAGCTGTAAGGTGATAGGTTATTAAAAGATCTTTGTTGGTCAGGATTGCTAGATTTAGTTTTTCGTAAGGAGTCCGTCTAGGTTTGATTGTCAACTTAGTTTATTAAGTCAACTGAGTCTACTTAACTATCTTTGATTTCGGAGCTATAAGGTAGAATTTCGTTATAATGATACTTAGACATAAATAATTAAATAGCCGTAAGGAAGTTTAATATTTAAAAGTGGTGAGTCTTAAAACTTGTTAGAAATCCATAGGTGTCTTCTTGAAGGTCAAGGGCCATGTTCGGGTTTTTTGTCGAGGGTTTATCTTACGATCCTAGTTCCATAACTCATGTTTCCCGGTTAATTCATTCCGTAACTTTGGGGATTTTAGCCTAGGTAGTTGCTTCCATCATCTGAATTAATCTAAGTGTTTTAATAGTTTTTTATATTTTAATTAATTAGGGTTAAGTTTATTAATATAATAATTAATTAGGTTTAAGTAATCATGATGCTTTATTATTATTTAATTAACCCCCGTTTAACAATATTATTAAATAGTCATGTCTTTTAGTCGAGTCTAAGTTGCTAGTTTCGTAATTTAAAGAGTCCATTTGGTTCGATTTCCGGACTTACTTAGCTATACTAGAGTCGACCGGTACACTTGCCGGTTAGTAGTTTAAGAGTCTAGAGTATTACTTAGTGTATAGATTAGTGTAATTTTAGTTAATAATTATTTGATTACTTTTAGCACATCAAGTTTTTGGCGCCGTTGCCGGGGATCTTGGCGATTGCGTTACTAGCTTCGATTTGACTTGCTTGCTACATCCGTGCTATTTGTTATTTTCGTTTGAGTCATAGGTGTCTAATTAAATTTTAGTTTATTTTTGTTTTAGTTTTTAATTTTTAGTATACTTACTTGGTCTTTCGCGTTTTCAGGTATATGCCACATCTTCGTTCACAAGGACCATTACTGGCTAATCTTGATTTTTCTCCGTTGAAGACCGAAGCTAGTTCGTCAGCATAGAAACAACCGTCAGAAGTTGATTCGACACCAAAGTCATCACCAAATAGTTCACCACTAGAAAGTCCAAGAAGTCAACCAGAAGTCCAAATGGCCGATGATAGAACAGTTGCTGCTCAAGCCTTCGATGGCTTAACCAGAAACCAATCATGCATCGTCATTCCCGAGATCAACAATCCCAACTCGTGGCAGATTTCGTCATATGTCATGAACAATCTCGTTCAAACTAATCAGTTTCATGAGCGTGATGACGAGGATGCACCGGCACACATTAACCGGCTCTACCGCATTTTAAAACTTTTTAATTTACAAGGTGCTATTGAAGATGCAATTTTCTTACATCTTTTTCCTTTTTCACTTGCAGGAAAAGCAGCTCTTTGGCTTGACACTCAGTCACCTGGCACGTTCACTACATGGGAAGCACTGCGTTCCGCTTTTATCAAGAAATACTTCTCACCTGCTAAACAGGCTATTCTTCGTGATCAGATTCACTTGTTTCACATGGAGCCGGATGAACAATATTGTCATGCTTGGGAGCGTTTCCAGAACCTGCTATCTCATTTCTCACAGAATGGTCTCACACCATGGGCTCTCGTGGAGAAATTTTACAATGGGCTTAACTACGAAACCCAAGTTCGTTTCGACACGGCTGTGGGAGGAAATCTAATGGCAAGGAAGAATGTCACCGAATGTGACGAGATGTTTGAAAGCTTTGCTCAATCTGATTACGCCAAAGGGCCACATCGGGGGAACTCTCATAAACACTCGTATACTCTCGTCTCAACCAAATACCAATCTGACAATTGAACCTGCAAAATCTCGAGACGTGTAGAAGCAAGCTTCTCACAAGTGTAAGACCTAGGTCTTTTAAGAGTTATAAAAAATTGATTTTCTGTTGATTTTATTAAAATAATTACCGAGCCAAATTAATTCGTTTCATAATAAATTTTGTTAAACAAGTTAAAACGTAAAAAGACCTAACTCACTTTCGTAGGAATCACGATTGCATTTAGCATATGCAACAAGCCCTGTAAACCTCCCGGTAGCCCGGGAGGACGAGTGGGGTCTCGTGAGGTTTATACTGAACTACACCCACAAAGTTCCAAATACAACACAATATACAATAAATCAAAATACAGCATATAATAACTCAAATAAAAACAAATTGGAAAGATACTTACAAACCCCGGGTTGCCTCCCGGTTAGCGTTGAATTGATGTCTACAGCTCGACAATACCTGAATTTCTCACGGTGGTCGAAGTGCACACTTACCCACCGAGTTTCCAATATGCGCTCGGTAGCTTACATGCCAAGTCCATAACCGCTTTACAGTGATTGGCATGCTACTTGAATGATTATTGTGAGGCCACTTCTTAATTATTTGCCCAATATCTTGCAAGCTTACTTTCTTTTCATTCTTTACCAAGCCTTCATCCTTACACTTGTTGTTTTAAATAATAAGTATTGGAGAAGGAATAGGATTCACATTAGCTACCTTGGGCTCTTCATACTCTGAAGGAGTTGTATCTTCTACTTGAATCCCACTTTCACTTTCTTGCTTTGGAAGATCAACAACCTCATTCTCTTCATCACCATCAAACACAGTACCACTAGACAACTCTTCTTGGTCTCGTTTAATTTTAGTATTGTCCTCAATATTCAAATTAAGCGAGGCCAAAATTCTTTCATGTCGTAGCTCATATTCCTTTTCTTCTTCCATCATCTGTCTCTTACGTTCCATTAACGTGTTCATGATGGTATCGAGCTTAGTGTGCAGAATATTTTGTTGGTCTTAATCAACTGAATGAGGATATTCATAATCATCTTCTTCATGAGAATATTCATAATCATTTTCTTCATAATCATCTTCTTCATGAGAATATTCATAATCATCCTCATCCCAGTCTGGTTCAGTGTGTATAATCTCTTCATTAATTTGATTGGTCCACTTAGCCTCGAGAGATTTCCTTTGTTGTTCTAATTCCTTGTTATGCTCGACTATAATATTTATCAATTTGTCAAGTTTGGATTCCACCGTGTCTTGGGAACTTAAGGAATAGGGCATCTCCGGTTCGCAGTTGGCATAATACGGCTCTTGATCATATTGGTCATCCATGTCTGATTGATAATCTTCATCATAATTTGGTGATGTGTGTTGTTTAGAGTGTGCATAATATGACAAAATCTCTTTATATTCATAGCATGTCATCATATATCTTCGCCCATGGTAACGCTCTTTCCGATTTTGTGCAACTACTGGACAATCCCGATAACGATACGGGCCTTCACAATAACAAAAATCACCATAATTGCTCATAGTGACAGTTGTGTGCTCGGGTTTCGGGATGGGTTTTGGTTTTGACCCATAAGCGGTGACTGTCTGCCCGAGTGGCGAGTGTGTAAAAACCTGTTACCTGCACAAACAACACACCCCACGTAAAATGGAAAAAAAAAATAAAAACCAAAAATAAAATTAAAAATTACTAAACTAAACTAAAACAAACAAAGAAATCAAATAACACGAAAAACACTAAGCGCGCTAACTCCCCAGAAACGGCGCCATTTTGATGACCGTTGTTCAAGTCAATCAAAAACCCAATTTAAATTAAATAGTTAGAGCAAGTAAGGTATCGTATCACAAGGAGTATGTGGTCATTGTAATTCGTGTACAGATTTAATATTATAAAGTAACTAGTGTTTAGTGCTGATCACACAAGCAATTGAAATGAATTTAGAGAACTAAGCAACAAGCAAGTAAACGAGTTTTAAGCAGTTAACAAAGCAAATCACACCCGGGAATTCAGGTAAGCAACCAATAGTTATCTCATGCAACCTATCAGATTAATTATAAATGATTAACTAAAGATTGATTAATCAGACAAAACCTTAGACATCAACAATCACTTTACACACGACACTGGTTATCAAACACTCCTTACCAGTATGACTCAGTTAAGGGTAATTGTATGTTTTAGTGTATTCAATCTAACCAAACAGTCATATGATTAATTATCTAGCAACTGGTAACAAATCGTTCAGACTAACGTAAACCTAAACCGACCGAACACTCAGAAATACCAAACATCAATAATCATATATCAACCATCAATAATAACACAATAATATTCTTAGTCACATGAGAAAAACAATAAAGATTACAAACTATACATCCCGGGTGCGATTCTAGGAGATTAGCCGAGCCTTGACATCATTGAATCTTCGATACGGATGATGTGTATCATGTATAGGATCTTGACACAAGCTATGGTGGTGAAAATCTCCTTCTTGGACTACTGGAATCGCCTCTTGGTCGTCAAAATGGAGTTAGGGTTGTTTATGATGAAGAATGAAATATAAACCTAAATTTCCCGTCTGCACCCCCCATTGCGATACGCGATGGGGTCTTCGCTGGCAAATCGCGTAACGCGATTGACCATAAAGTCAACATCAATTTAAATCCCATCGCGATACGCGATGGGTCGTCAAGCATGCCTATCGCGTATCGCGATGGGCCTGGTCACCAGCAAACTTTATAAAACTTCCTCGTTTCGCGTGCAGGACATCCCGGGTCTTCATACCATGTCACAACATGTCCAAATTATGTACTTTAACATCTGTGACCTGAAATTCAATAATACACGTATGACGTATCGAAAGTTCTAGAATAAACAATTAAAACTAATTAATAAACGAACTAAAACAAATACAAATTAACCGACCATCATATAGTACATGGTTATTTTGTTATTATCCATTGATGAAGAAATGTTTCATCACTTTAATTCATTACTTCAAAGTTGATGATTTATAATCATTCATGGTAACTCATGTTCTTGGAAACTAGAAATGTTAAAAAGAATACTTTGATACTTTATTCAAGATAAAAATGGATCCTTATGTTGTACTTAGAAATGATGAGATATAAGCTATGATCTATTTCTCTAGTTTTGATAATTTTGAAATAACATTGTTAACACGATTACTTAGGTTATCATGCTAGTTAAAGAAATCATATGTTAATGGAATGTGTAATTATAATCTTATTAAATCAACCAAGGGGTGGTTGTGTGAGTTAACTACAACCACTCGAAGTTGTTAGGATTGGTATTTGAGAAATCGAAGTCAATCCAAATCGTTCTACTATACCAAACTGCTTGTCTACTTAAATTGGCATTTATGTGGTAGTATGACATTAGGAAAGTTAAAATGCGCATGCTACTTTCTTTTATGTCATAGAATATGCTCACTTAGAAATGGGGGACTATTCTATCATATATTATTAGGACAAGTTTATTACATGTTTATTTAATAATCATCAAGGAATAATGGAGTGGATTCTTGATTTTAGATGGTAAACCTGAATATAACTGAATTACTCATTTAGAAGTTCTCTTCTTGTCACCTATATTATATACATAAGTATTTCTATTTTATAAAGAGTTTAAAAATTAATCTAAAAAATGATCAAACCCTCTGATTAAAGTAAGACGAAGATTCATCATTAGGAACATTTGTGTCCACGGAGTGATACTTGGTTCTTACTAATGAAATCCTACATATACGATGGGTACACTTTCCTGTTTTGTGTGTGTTTAGTTTTAGTAGAAATCACTTTTATAAATTTAAAACACGATCTTGTGCAAAGCTTAAATCCAATCAGTTATCAATTTTACCATCACACGCAGCACACATAATTGAATGATGCCCAAGAGAACTACACCACCACCGAAAGGGAACTTTTAGCCACTGTGTTTGCATTTGACAAATTTCGGTCCTACCTTGTGCTTTCAAAGACCACCGTTTTTACCGATCATGCAGCTTTGCGTTTTCTCTTTCACAAGAAAGACGCGAAGCCTCGTCTTATACGGTGGATTTTTTTACTTTCCGAGTTTGACATAGAAATTAAAGACAAGAAGGAGGCGGAGAATGTTGCGGCTGATCATCTTTCTCGTTTAGAAGAACAGAAGAGAGAAGATATTCGTGATGAAGAGATTGGAGATAGATTTCTGCATGAGTCAATTGATTTTGTTGCGGCTGAAAAGCAAAGTTTGCCATGGTTCACCGATTTTGCTAATTATTTATCTACCGGCCTTGTGTTGAATGGGATGACTACGCAACAAAAGAATAAGTTTTTTCAGGATGTGACTCGGCATGTTTGGGATGAGCCTTTTCTTTTAAAGATTGGTGGTGACCAAATTCTAAGAAGATGTGTGACAAAGGAAGAAGGGTTGGATATTTTGAGACATGTTCATGAAGGTTTAACGGGAGGTTATCATGGAGCGCATGCCATGGCACAGAAGGTATTTGATAGTGGTTTTTATTGGTCATCGGTTGCGAAAGATGCGGTGGTGTTTGTTAGCGCGTGTGATGCTTGTCAACGCACCGGTAATATTTCATCGAAGAATGAGATGCCTCAAAACCCCATACAAACTCTTGAAATTTTTTATGTTTGGGACATCAATTTTATGGGACCGTTTCCCGTATCCGGTGGTTACAAGTATATTCTAGTGGCGATAGGTTATATTTCCAAGTGGGTTGAAGCCCAAGTATTGGCCACAAATGATGCGAGAGTTTTTGTGAAGTTTCTCAAGAAGTTGTTTACTCGTTTAGTTACTCCAAGGGTGATTATTAGTGATCGGGGTACTCATTTTTGCAACACCATGATGGAGAAGGCATTAGCTCGTTATGGAGTTATTCATCGCACCTCTACCACTTACCATCCTCAAACGAATGGTCAAGTCGAGAATGCTAATAGAGGTGTGAAGAGAATTTTGGAGAAAACGGTGGAAATAAGTCGGAAAGATTGGTCGAGGAAATTGGATGACACGCTATTGGCATTCAGAACCGCGTACAAGACACCGTTGGGTACTACATCGTTTATGCTAGTTTACGGTAAGGCATGTCATCTTCCCGTTGAGTTAGAGCAGCGGGCGTTTTGGGCGTTGAAAACGGTTAATGTTGATCTTACTAAGGCCGCAAGGAAGAGATATTTCAAATTCATGAGTTGGAGGAACTTCGTGATGCGGCATATTCTCGATCGTTGGATATCAAGGAAAAGACGAAAGTGTTGCACGGTCGACGTTTGAAGGAAGGTAAAGACTTCAAGAAAGGTGATAAAGTATTATTATTTAACTCTCGTTTGAAGTTATTTGCAGGAAAATTGAGATCAAAGTGGACGGGACCGTATTTGGTGAAAGAAGTGTTCCCGTATGATAAGGTTGAGCTAGAGAATCCGGAAAATGGAACTTCATGGAAAGTGAATGGTCAAAGTTTAAAGCATTAGCTTGGAGGATCGGAGGATTCAATCGAGGTGGAGGAAACTCCCCTCGATCCATCGAATTAAATCATCAAATGTGTTCTTGAGTGAAAACTCAAGTGTAGAGTTTGTACAATTTGCTTCATTTTATTTTATTTTTCTTTGAGTCACTAACACTAGTTTTTGTAGTTTTGTTGCGTCGTCGAGTCGTTTCAAGGAATCATAGCTATCATGGAGAAAGTATTTGACGAGAATTCAAGAGATGTCAGGTAAGTTTCACACGTAAAAATGACATAAAATGGGCAAAACAAAGACTTGGTAATTTTCTGGAAATTTTTCTAAGGCAAAAGGGCTGCAAACTTTCGAAACTTTATGTTAAAAGCACCCGTCACTCCACGCGACGGGGGTACCTGGAAACAGCCGCGCGATGCGGAGGAGAATGTGGCCGGCCATAGGGCGCCGCGTATCGCGACCCCATGAAGCACCAAGGCCGCGCGGCACGGCCGCAAACACCATATCCAGATTTATTTTTAATTTTTGCACCATATTATACATATTTTCACAAATTTTCAAAACCCCCTTTCTCCCTCACCCAAAACCTACGAACCCTAATCCCATTCTTCACCAATTCCACCATTTTTTCACCATTTTTCACCAAAATAAACCTTAAAATCAACATACTATCATCACATTATCATAACCCATCGTTAATTTTAACCAATCTTCATCAACCTTCTCACTTGCACACACTTAGATTCTCATCGTTTTGCAACTTTCATCCTTGTTTTACATCTCTCAAAGGTATGATTTCATGTATTCTTGTAATTTTTATGTATTCTTAGTGTTAGTTTTTACTTTGTTTTGGTTACTTAGTTATCAGGTTTAGTTAGAAGCTAGTGTAAGAGTTGGTTTTCAAGTGCAGGTCGGTATGGTTTGGTAGATTGTTTCAGTTTGTTGGGTGCGGTTGGTTGGGTTTGACATTTTTGAAATATTGTTTTCGCGGTTACGGTTTGAGTTTAACCGAGTGTATCTAGTGTTGGGGTTTGGTTTTAGGATGTTGAACATAATGTTTTTAATGGTTAAAAACGAGACAGAAAACATTTTTAATACAATATATGTTTAGCCAAAGTTTGGTTTTCCGCTCGTTTTCGACTCAATGTTCGGGTTGTTGGCACTTAGACTTATTTGGAACAATTAAAGTGTCGAGAGGAGATAATATACATTGAGTTCGGTTTGAATGTTTCGGGTTTTGAAAACTAATTTAGTGTTTATATTTTGGGTTTCCGTTAGCTTTATTTGAAAATAAAATCGCTCGTTCGTATTCAATTTCCATTCGAATGAGTTAGTTTTAAATAATTTTTAACCTGGATTTCCAAACTTTATTTATTTTAAATTTTTAATATAAATAAAATAAAATCCAAAAATTAAAAATATATATATATTTTATTTTTATCTGTTTATTTACTTACTATCATTGTTTTTTGCTTGACTAATTGTGTTATAGGATGTCGAAAGAAGCGGGAAAGCGAAAAAGAGGTCCGGATCCGCGGCCATGAGACGGGCCGACCGAGGTTATTCCGGTTAAGCCGAAAACTCGTGATGTTGAATATCAAGATAAGCCGGTTGAGACGAGAAGAAAAAGTCAATATCTTCGCGATAGTTCGTTACTTCAATTTGAGGAAGATACACCGGAATATATTCGAATGGATAATCTTGCTAATTCGGATCTTCTCACTTTCAAGACTATCGATTGGAATTTGTTGGATACTATTAGTCAAAGAGAGCGTGTGGAGGAGCTGTTGGGTCCAAAGTTTAAGGCGATGTTGTGTCTTCAAGAGCTGCAATACCATGAATTGACGTTGGAGTTTCTAAGCACTTTTCAATACAAGGATGGTAATTTTGATCAACCGGATGCGGTTTCGTTTGCTCTTGGTCGAAAGACATATGAGATGACTATATTGGAGTTTGGGGTAGCGAGTGGTTTTTACTCGATTGCGGAGGTTCAATTGCCGAGTTTAGGACGAGTATACGGGGTGCTTTAACGACAGATAAACCGGTAAGTTTTTCTAAGGTTCAATTGGCTAGATTTTGGAATAAAATTGCAATTTGTCCGTTTTCGGATAGTATGATGAGTTCTGATATTCGAGACCCGGTGCTTCGTTATATTTATCGGATTTTGGTAAACACACTTATTGGACGGGGTTCGGGTGATAATAAGGTGAATTAGTTGGATATATTTTGTTTGTTGGCAATGGTGGAAAAAGTGCTGGTTAATTGTGCTAGTATTTTGGCATTGTCTTTCATCGTAAGAGACGAGGTGGAACAAAGCAAAAGTCAAAGATTGACATGGGCCCATAAATCAAAGTTATTGCTAGAAATTTGGGTGTGTTTCTGAAGTTTAAACTAGAGTACAAGAGAAAGGGGCCCGCGAGAGAGTTTGTTGGAGTAAATGATTTAAGGAAGGCGGGGATTTTGAAGGCTAGTGACCTGTTAGCATAAGAAGACATTAACCTGGGTCCACAAGTTCATCCACCGCCAGATACCTAGGCTGCCGCAGAGATGAGAGCCGGTTTGCCCACACGACATCAGAGGCCGTTACACAGATCTGAGAGACCGGGTATTCAGTTTCCGGTTAGAGAGCCTCACCCCGAGACGATTACTATGGAGTCGTTGTATGACCGGATGGAGTCCGGGTTTGACCAGGTGAGGGGATATATGACTGAGTAGTGTGATGATTTGAGGCGGATTATGAGCGAAAATCAGCAGAGGCAAGATGACACGTTGAGGCATTTGATAACTGGGTTAAGAATTGGTTTGCCTAATTATCTTCGATAGCCGGATGTTGCGGGTCCGAGTGGTTCGAGTGCCCCCGGGTGGTTCGGGTTATGGTTATAGGGCACCGCTTTAGAGACCGGGTAATCCAGAGTTTGATAATGCAGAGCCGTATGGAACGTATGAGCAGAGTTCAGAGGAGGAGGAAGAGGACGAAGACTGAGTGTGGGGACGAGGCACCAGCTTTGGGAGTTCGTATCTTTTAGGATGTTTTATTTTTCTTTTTATGATGTTTTTATTTTTATTTGGTTTGTACTGATATTATTCTAGACTATTTGGTTGGGTTTGGAGGGTTGGAGTTTGGTGACCGTTTAAGACTTATAAGTAACCTTTATTTTCTAGATATTGTGTTTGATGTTACTTATGGTTGTCGAGAGGAGTGACCGTGTCCGTTCAGAAAGAGAGAACGAGTTGCTAAATCATGGTGAGCGGTCGGTAAGGAGAGCACCCATGGAAATAGACTGGCACATTGACAGTCTCGCATATTACCAGCTAAGTCGTTTCCATTGTACTTCGTTTTTATGTTTTTATTTTTATGTTTTTTTTATTTTTTTAAGTTTTTGCTTTTATTTTTATAATTTTTAGTTTTGTTTTTTATTTTATTTTCGGGTCATGTTTCCCGTGCCTGCATTGAGGACAATGCAAGTGTGGGGATGAGACACAAGTAATTAAACTAATTCTAATTTTGGTTTTAGTTTGATTTAAAACAATTGAAAAAGTTTTTAAGAAAATGTCCCTTGAATTTAGTTTTTTGCGTTAAAGTTGGAGATGATGATATTTATCGGAAATTGGGTTTTCAAACTATTAACAATATGAGATAATATAAAAGAAAATGCACTTAACTTGGGATGTGTTGGTAGGCTCAGCCTTGATAATGAAAGGGCAATTTGATAAAATGGGTAAAACGGAAATCTTTTGTGGGTAAAGCGTTTTGTCCATGGAAGATAAGTAATGAAAGGTCGAGCCATACTCAAGCCTCAATTATCGGTATGAAATATGAAAATGTAATAAATATTATGAATTTTATATTTGAATGCGTTATCATATGATGCTTGGGTAGGTTTAGCGTTAGAGTATGTCGTGTAGCCGGTGATATAAATCCTAAACTGCTTAGTTTTAGTGTTTTACACTCCATTGGCGTATGGTTTTATAACCTTAATTCTTGTATTGATGGGATGCCTCAGGTCCGGAGACCATGGGTCTGTATGCAGTCTATTCATCTGGGTATTTACAATTTCTAAGTGGGGTTGTGGATATTTAAATAAAGTTTAAAAAGAGCAGGCCTGCAGTTTTCTGCCACATAAGTCAATAACATGATCACTACGTACAAAGAGTACAAATACTCTACTGACTTGATCATCCACGCTGTTAGCCATGTGGGGTCCCCTTGCTCGCGTCTCATTACCATTAAGAAATGGACCACAACGGACACGATACATGTAAACCCTACAGATGAAACTTTGCATGCTCACATATGGTGATGGTTCAGGGTATTGCTTGATAACGGGGGTATGTCATGTTGTGGGGAACATTAGCTATTAATTAATTGTACCGTAATCGTATCTAATGGCTGCTTGGTAGACTTTGATGCTTAAGCTTAGGTGGATAAACAATACCCTTTATCGTCTTAACTATTCATGAAAAAAATAGAGCAACAAAAGTTTTAAATCTGCTAATTTTGAGGTTTAAGTCAAGTTGGGGTGGTCTGGTCTGGTAAAAGCTGAAAATAAGCGGGTCTTAATTGTGTAAACCACTGAGTAATATTATTTTCAGATCTTATTTATCCCGGTAAAGATTAAGGAATTGGTTTAAGTGGACAACAATATCGGTGATCGCGGTTTTTGCGTTTATCTGAATTTTAAATTAACCTATATGTTTTTAAGACTGTATTTTCCGATTCTGATCCAACTGCATTAGACTTTTTCAGGGACGAAAAAAGAATAAGTGTGGGGATATTTGATATAACGCTAAACATTTATGTTTCCCGTGTATATTTTATTTAATATTTTAATAGTTTATGTTCGTTTTTAGTCGAGATTTGTATACTAATAACACTTTTATGTTTCGTATGTTCCAGGAGTTGATCGTGATTGAAAAGGGAGAAAAACGAGTCAAAACGAGCCTAAACAAGGATTCAGAACGCGTCAGGAATGAACCGAAAGAAAAACCGGTCAGACCAGGCCGGTCTGACCGGCCTACCCATTCCATGCGCCGCGCCGCGGGACCATGGGAGCACTTCATGGCCGCGCAGCGCCTACGGCCATCAGGTGTTATTTTTTGTTCGTTTTCGTTAAGTGTTGGACTCTGTTTTCAGTATATAAACATCCTTAACCTTAACCTGAACATAACTTGCTGCCACCAGACGAAATTAGAGTTTGCGAGAGCTATTATTCGAGTTCCGTGGAGGTTTTGAAGGCACGAGAACAGCCGGTGAAGAGTTAGACGTTCGCCAGTGAAGATTACGGGTTTTACCATCTTTGATTCTCTGTTTCTTATATTTTCACCATGTTTTCGGTTTTATTTATTTTGTTTGATTTACATTACCCGATTTTAGGCTAAACTTAATAAACTACCTAGGCCGTGATGAACCTTTGTTCAGTTTGATTTTGATTGGGATTTCTTTCGTTATGGATTTTATGCTTTAAGTAAATTGTTGAGTTTGAGTTAATTGATGCGTATGATTACTTAGTTTTATTTATTTGGATTTATTGTTTCACATTAGGCTTGTTGATTGTTTCATAGGATAGGGTTTTGTTAGGTCATTTACTGTGTGTTTTTGACTAGTTTATGATTAATATGCATTAAAATCATAGAAACAATAAAACTGATTAAATAAATAAAAGTGCGTTGCTAGCCTAGAAAACTGTAAGATGATAGGTTATTAATATATCTTTGTTGGTCAGGATTACTAGATTTAGTTCTTCGTAAGGAGTCCGTCTAGGTTTGATTGTCAACTTAGTTTATTAAGTCAATTAAGTCTACTTAACTATCTTTGATTTTCGTGCTGTAAGATAGGGTTTCGTTATAAAGATACTTAGACATATATAATTAAATAACCGTAAGGAAGTTTAATATTTAAAACGGGTGAGTCTTAAACTTGTTAGAAATCCCTGGGTGTCTTCTTGAAGGTCAAGGGTCCTGTTCGGGTTTTCTGTCGAGGGTTTATCTTATGATCCGAGTTCTATAACTCAAGTTTCCAATTAATTGATTGCCGTAACTTAGGGGATTCTAGCCTTGGTAGTTGTTTCCATCATCTGAATTAATCTAAGTGTTTTTAATAGTTTTTTATATTTTAATTAATTAGGGTTAAGTTTATTAATATAATAATTAATTAGGTTTAAGTAATCATGATGCTTTATTATTTTTTAATTAAATTAGGGTTTAGTTTATAGTTTATTATTATTTAGTTTAACCCCTCCCCCCCCCCCCACCCGTAAACAATATTATTAAATAATCGTGTCTTTTAGTCGAGTCTAATTTTCTAGTTTCGTAATTTAAAGAGTCTCGTGGGTTTGATTTCCGGACTTACTTAGCTATACTAGAGTCGACTGGTACACTTGCCGGTTAGTAGTTTAAGTTAAGTTTAAGAGTCTAGAGTATTACTTAGTGTCTAGATTAGTATAATTTTAGTTAATAATTATTTGACTACTTTTAGCACATCAGACGGACATCCCTAAGACAAGATTTCGGACGGGATATGGATCCTAAGAATTCTCGTGATGTCGTTTAGATTGACGAATGTTTCAGCAACATTTATGGTTATGATGAATAGGGTATGTCATCTGATGTTGGTCAAATCTGACATTGTCTTTATTGATGATAATCTTGAAATATTCAAGGAATAAGTCCGACCATGCTAAACACTTGAGAGAAGTGTTGGAGACGTGGAAGAAAGAGAAACTATATGCTAAGTTTTCAAGTGTACCATCTATACAGATCATAATAGTTTTAAGTATCCCTTCAAGTAAAAAGGACTGAATATGAGGTAGAGAAGATGGATGAGGTTGATAAGGGATTATGATTGTGAAATCAAGTATTATCCTGTTGAGGCTAATGTGGTTGCTGACGCACTACGCCGTAAGATAATACTTATGATATGAAATCCAGATCTGGTCGTATGTGGATCCCACGCCATGGAGATCCTCGAGGCCCAATAATGGATGAAGCTCATTAGTCTAGATACTCGATTCATTCGGGATCCACCAAGATGTATCAAGACTTGAAAAAAGATTACTGAATGGCCGGGTATAAAGAACGAGGTAGTAGAATATGTAAGTAAGTGTTTGACTTGTTGAAGTCAAAGCTAAACACTGGAAACCATATGGAAGGATACAACTTTTAGAAATTCCATAATTGAAATGGGAATACATCACTATGGATTTTATAAAGCTACCTTGTACAACTAAGAATCATGAAACCATCCGGGTGATTATGGACAATTTCGGAAAAAAAAGTGCTCACTTTATATCAATGCGAGAAGCTATCTCATCATAGTATGTGAGCTAAGATGTTCACTAGAAAGGATGTGATAAAGCATGGAGTTGCGTGTTAATTGTGTCAGACAGAGATACTCGGTTTACATCGAGATTTACAAAGGAAAGACTCTAGTTACAATGAAGGCATATACTGATGAAAGTGAAACCTTTAAGTAAAAGTCAAGTGAAGATGAGTTCATAGTATGTGACAACTGTGGGAGGACATGATACTTTGCCTACAAATATAAGAACAACCACTATTGTTACGAATGTGGAGCCGACAGTTACAACGCAAGAGGATGCCAGAATCCAAGGACAGAAGATGGAAAGACATGCAAGGAAGGTGTAGAGATGGTTTAGACTTATGTTTATTTGAAATGAGTCTTAACACGAGTGATTAGTTTTGTGAGTGACAATCATGTGATCCTAAGAGGGAAGTCATATAAAACGTTAACGATAGAATAGTGTTATAAATGTCCATATAAAGGTTAGGACATGCTCGAAAAGAAAGTTGGTTAAGATAAATAGTTATGATATATCAGGCAACCTGATATGCAGCAGCATGCAATAATGGATTCAGAGGACCAGACGAGACTTGATTAGTAAAGAAAAGGAAGATGTATCAGCATGTACTTCATGATCAAGCTACCTTGAACAACTACAACTCATGAGCCCTATATGTTAGTAAGGAACTAAAAATGATAGGAGGATTAAATGGTGATTTAAGAAGTTCTCCATCAAGTTATGTCACGATTGTGCTCAAGAATTACAATAGGTGTTCTATCTTAAGGAATAGACAAATGGATTTAAATAAGTAATTCTTAAGGATAAACTAGAAAGGTTTTCATTTATGGAATTAATATGTTTTGAACGTATTGCAAATCAGTATATTTGTTAAAAGATGTAATTTGACAGAAGAGTCATTCGGTGCTAAGGGTGGTGATGATAAGTGCAATATTTTTGTTTGAAGGACAAGAAATAAAAAGCATTCTTAAAGAAATGATGTAGGCTTGTTAAGTCTATATAAGTAAATTTATCATCAAGAACTTCATGGACAAGCTACTTAAGACAGCTAAAACTCATGAGCATCACTCGATGATTGTGAGACAAAGGATAGACTGGTAAGCTAGGAAGCTAAGACGCTTTAAGAAAGGATGGGAATACCGGAAGCATTCCTTTTACAAGGACTAAGTAGGTTTCGAGGACAAAACCTCTTATAAGGTGGATAGACTTGTAACATCCCAAGTTTCATTTGGTATTTAAATGAATCGGTTTTAATTAAATTATATAAGATAAATGTAATTATCTAAAGTATGAGGGGGTTAAGTGTCATTAGATGAAAATTTAAACATGAAACCCTGCCCCTACCATGTAAGAGTAGCCACCATCTCATTTCATAACCATCTTGGCCTCCAACCTCATTCAAACCCAAAATTCCCGTTTTTGAGAGAGCAACCCACAAAGACCCGATGATTCCTGAAGATCTAATCGTCGGATCTGTTTCAAATTTTAACAGAGTTTTCATGACACGTAAACGAAGATTTCCACTTATCAGATTTTTGATTAGAGGTCGAGAAGTCCGATTTTTGTCAAGGAAACTGTAACAGTGAAAAATGGATTTTTTTTATGACTGTTTGAGTTTTCCTGCGACTGTAGCGGCGATTTCTGGCGACGGAGAGCTGACGGGTTCATAGATCATGGCGATACGGTTCCGTGGCCGCTTGAGTCACATAAATCGGAGTTTGTTTGATTTGGTTTTGGGCTGTTTGAGTGATTTAGAAAATAAACCTCGGAGGTACGTTTTTATTAAAAGGATTACTTTTCATGTACATATTCGCATGAAACTTGGTAGGATGATAGCTCGGGTCACGATTATTGATCAATTAATGAATTTGTTAGTAAATGGGCAAGTTTGCTCAGTTCGGGTTAACACGGTTAAGGTTAGAATCGTGAAAAGATGCGTAAATGGAGTCGGTATGACACAGAACTTCATACGACGGTAGAAAGGGTTATGAGGAACGAAAAAGTAGCAATCTTGGTTGAAAGAAACGATTGAATCAAGAAAATCAAACCCTATTAAATCGTATTGGGAATACGATTCGATCAGTTACAAACTTGATTCGATCCGTTGAAACTCGATTCGATTCGATTGGAAGAAAACTTGATTTGATCCGTTAGAACTCAATTTGATTCGATTGGAAGAAAACTTGAGTCGATTCATTTGAAAATTTGACTCGATTCATTTGAAATATTCGACTTGATTCATTTGTAATATTCGACTCGATTCGTTTGTAATATTCGACTCGATTCGTTTGAAATATTCGACTCGATTCGTTTGTGATAATTGACTCGATTCCTTTGTAATATTCTACTCATTTTGTTTGTAATATTTGACTCGATTCGTTTGTGATATTCGACTCGATTCATGAGAATACTCAATTCGATTCTAGCATTAATCCAATAATAAAATTAAAGTTGTTATTAGCCTAGGTAGTAAGACTTAAATAGAGAGTGGTTATTTAACACCTATATCTATTAAACACTTAGTCATGCCCGGCTGAAGAGAGGTGTTACAATCAATTCCGAAAGAAATAGGACCAATGTGTGTTCCTTCTATATGAATGTTATAGGAATAATATATGAATGCTATAGGAATGTTGTGAATATATAAGATTTATGAGTATATGCATACCAATATATGAATTTATATATATTTATGAATATGAAGAAGTGTATGTATGGTTGTATGGATTGTATGGTTGTATGATTAAGAAGGGAACAAACCCTAATAATATCTGCGAATATAGGGATCAGACCCTAATAATATATGCGAGGTTAGAGGGCAAAAGACTCTTTAATACGTAGAGATAGTTATGTACATACTAAGTAAGTTAAAACAAGAAAGTGTGAAAGAATGAAACAAAATGAGTATGAAAGTATGAAAGAATGAAAGTATAAAGTATGAATGCATGTATGTATGTAAGAAAGAAATAAAGGTATACATGTTAAGTATGTAATATGTATCTTTGAATACGTATATGAAAGTATGAGAATGTAATGTATGTTGCCTGATTAACTAGAACTCACTCAGCTTAACTGATTTTTTGTATGCACGCAGGCAAATATGTTAAAGAGCTATCTTGAGGGAGACACATGGCATTGGACTGAAGAGGCTGGCATCTTGAGAAGAAATGTTATTGTGTTTTATGTTATGTTTAAGACAAGTTAGAATTTTCTTAAGACAAGTATTTCATGTTTTGTAATATATGATTGAAGTTTTAAGTATGAGTAAAGCCAACACCAAAGTAGGGCACCCGGGATTAGGGCTTTACAAAAAACAATGCAAAATAAATGCAAGGAAAATTTGCTCACGGCGCTCGTCTTCTCGAAGGTTGGGTGGGTCTTGGGTATAAGGAATAGTGTGAGGTGGTGCCATGACTTTTTACCTGAAACTCATTGCGTTGATGTAGTATACACGTCCATGCATAACCTGATTGGCATGATTTTCTCGAGTTTGATTACATTGGTTTGGTTGGGTTTGGATAGCTTGGATGGGTTGGGCTTGTATAGGTTGAGCTTGGTTGGCTAAGACTTAATCGACTTGAGTTTGAGTTTGGGAGGTTTGAGCTTGGTAAACATGAAATTGGTTGGTTGGATTTGGGTAGGTTTGGATTTAATAAACGAGTTTTGGATGTGTGTAGCGAAGGTGGCTTGGGTCACCATAATGATAGCAGGCTCGCATGGTTGGGAATGAGAGAGCATATGGTAGGGCCTATGATTGGTTAAATGGTTGAATAACGGGTTGTGGGAAGGATGGGTTGTGATAAGTTTGAATAGGTTCTCGACAACAGTTGATCAAGTGGCTGAAGCAACCACAGTTGAAGCATTTTCGGCACTGTGTAGTAGTAGGGTGGTAAAACTTATATGTGTTAAGCAAAGAATGTGTTCCCGTGTAGAGCTTTTTGTTAGGTTGACTTTGGGTATCTTGGGTTGGTGTTAGGTTTGGGTTGGTTAGGGCAAAGTTTTGGTGTTGATGTGAGAAGTGTGATGATCAAATTGATAAGAGGCACTGCTTAGCGTTGATGTGAGGAGTGTGAGAGTTAAGTTAATTGAATTATGGTCGGGTATTTATAGGAATTTGAAGATCGTTTAGACCGTGGTTCATTTAATGAATAACATTGTCAATTAGCTGTCAAATTCCATGATTAAACAATGATTGAACGCATAATTGATTAGTTGACATGTAGAGACGACTAATTCCACGATCCCCAGTAAAATTTTGGATCAAACGAGAAGAGGACTGTTGCCGATGGGATTGGGGAGAGGAGGGAAGAGAAGGTTTTAAAATATTTGTAAACTAACCCCTCGAGTTAAATCAATTAATTGAGTTAGATCAAACTAAGTTTAAATCTATTAATTACTTGCATAATGAACTAAACAAATAATGACCAAATAAAATAAAATAATAATAATAATACATCCTTTTAGTAATGAATAATAAAAGAAATAAAAAAATATTTAAAAAATAAACGTGTCGGGTTTTCGGTTTCAAAAATTGACAAATGTCATAATACGCAACCGATTTGTAGAGGTTCAAATGTTTGTTAACAAAATCAGTCTACGTCATCTCCTCAATTCTCCAATCGAGAGTTTGCTCCACTAAAAACGTCTCTCTAATGTGCTTGAGAACGCTAATACGCTAATGGTCTCTCTAATTCAAAGATCGTAATCACCTTGTACAAAAATTTCCCTATTCCAATGTAGTGATCACTTTCTTCAACAAATTATATCAAGATAGTGGTCTTTACACTTCTTCAAGATCTTACTATGTCAAGATAATGAGATTATCCCATCTCAATATCACACTGTGTCATATTGTTTTGCTCACAACTTAACAACACAATATATCAAGATAGTGTTTCCTCACAACTTAAATTTACCACATATCAAAATAGTTTACTTATCTCAAACTCTCAAGTACAAAAAAAAATCACTAACAAAGATAGTGAATATAAAATACAATAGTTAATAATTATAGAAACTTGAAGTTCACACTCTTCTTCGTCTTTACACTTGAACTTTCTTCATCATTGATATTTAATCTTCTTAAATGATATAAATATATAATAATATAAAAGGAAATAGTTTAATATCTATTTGACATGTATTTGAAAATGTTTCTATAAAAGGGGTTAAGTTAGAAGTTGAACAAGACATCTATTTATAAGAGAAAACATAACAAAAAGTGCCACATGGTCGACCCATGGTTGGTACCATCAACACTGGACAACCGATTCACAATTTTTTTTTCTTTCTTTTTTATTTATGTGTTTTAAGCGTTGTGTGATTTGCCGTCTTCTTTTGTAACTTTATTTTGCAAAATATTAAGCCATGTTTACATGTTATTATCACGTGCGTTTGACAATTTCATCTTATACAAGAGTTTTCTTCAAAACGGGTATGCTTACTTATGTATTTTGTAAAGGTGTTAGTAGAGTAGAACAGACAAACATTGTGTTCATGGAAGGGGGTAATATGCCAACTTGTATAATATAGAATATGTTGAATGTGAACCCCCCACCCCCCACCCAACACACACACACACCAAGGAAATTAGGTCATAACGAG
Source organism: Bidens hawaiensis (assembly GCF_021521415.1). Taxonomy (NCBI): domain Eukaryota; kingdom Viridiplantae; phylum Streptophyta; class Magnoliopsida; order Asterales; family Asteraceae; genus Bidens; species Bidens hawaiensis. Next base: position 103,690 of record NW_027497487.1, read on the forward strand.
TGGGTGCTAAATATCTTAATACTATAAAGATAACTCACCTGAACATTGCTGACTCATAAAGAGCATGGCATCTTTATAAGTAACCCTAGACGTAACATAATATTAGGTCACAAGTACAAATGATTCTGTCAAAAATCTAAAATATAGAAACATAACATTTAATTGAAAAATTGAGATAGCTATGCATGAAGTTCAAAGACGTCAACCTATATGTATATTACCATTCATCATAGTGAAAATGATACGGATCCCCCATGAACCACACTACTAGACCCATGTTCTTCTGGTCATTCTCATGTTTATTTGCGTTAGTTGTTTTAAGTCCTTTATTTTAGTTATTTGAATTCCTAGAAATAGTGGGTAGTTATACCACTAACTCCATCTTCCTTATTTCATGCGTTAGTTACTTATCTTGTAAGCCTATAAAGGCATGTTTGGTTTTAATGGAGAAAATGAAAATTTGATCAAAACGTCTCTTTACAATTATTGTTCTTTTATTTTAGATGGAGATTAGCCAATCTCGAACTTAGCTCTATCATTTGGTGCTTTCATTGAGACTTCATTATGCCTCCCAGCAAAGAAACCACATCAACCGATGATCCTCTGCAAGCTCTCCTCGATAAGTTCGATCAATTCCTTTCGACTTATGCCCAAATTACAGCCCAATCATCTGCTCAAGCCAAAGCTCAGTTAGTGTCTCTACAGGCTACCATGAACCAACAATTAGAAATCTCTAACAAGCTCCTAGCCGCCCTTGTTAAGGACAAGGACGCACCATCTTCTTCCGGATTCGGTTCTTCGTCCTACAATCCTCCTCCACCACCCGGTTACCGTTCGCCACCCCCCGCCACCGCCCAGTAATAACCAACCTCGCCCTCCTAAAATTTTGCTTCCTACCTTTGATGGGTTTAACCCGTTAGATTGGCTCTTTCAAGCCGACAACTACTTCACCTACTATAACATTCCAATGAACCAACGTCTCTCCCTTGCCATCATCTACTTCATCGGTGAGGCGCTTAGTTGGTGTAAGCACTTATCGGCCAACCGATTTTTGGGAACGTAGCCGGAATTTTCTCGTGATATTGGAACTCTGTTTCGGCCCGTAACATATGAGAACCATGAAGCCACTCTTTTTAAGCTCCTTCAAACGTCCACTATGAAAGCATGCAAAACCGAGTTTGAGAGGATTAGCAATCGCGTTAACGGTTTGTCTCAAGGGGCCTAAATTAAAAATTGCTTCGTTTCTGGCCTTTTACATGACATTCAAACCAAAATGGCTATCCTTAAGCCTACCACCCTTCCACAAGCATGTGTGCTTGCTTCTTTGCTTGAAGACAAACTTAATGTTGGGATCGTTAATGCTCCAACAGTGGTACCAAGTTCCACTCAAAACATCGTGCAACCAGTTTCCCCTGCCCTAAAGCGCCTAACGCAAGCCGAAATGTAAGCCAAGAAAGCCGCCGACATTTGTTTCCATTGTTACGAAAAGTTTAACCCTGGTCATCGCTGCAAAACACCCCAGTTCTTGTTGTTTGAACCGCCAATAGAATCACCATGGGCTGCTTTGGCTGCACCACTTGTGGGTCATTAGAACACGACCCGTTTTAATGGGGCGGGTATTGATACGGATCCCCCATGAACCACACTATTAGACCCATGTTCTCCTGGTCATTCCCATGTTTATTTGCATAAGTTGTTTTAAGTCCTTTATTTTAATTATTTGAATTCCTAGAAATAGTGGGTAGTTATACCACTAACTCCATCTTCCTTATTTCATGCATTAGTTACTTATCTTGTAAGCCTATGAAAGGCATGTTTGGTTTTAATGGAGAACATGAAAATTTGATCAAAAAGTCTCATTACAATTATTGTTCTTTTATTTTAGAAGAAGATTAGCCAATCTCGAACTTGGCTCTATCAGAAAATGATTAAAGATGTTTAGTATTGGATGGCCTTTAAACAAGTCAGACCTGCCCTTCGAACCCTTAACGAAGGGTTCGCAACATGAATCTACGAACATATGACCAACATTTGTAAGATCCGGGATGTATGGCATACCTTTCACACATAGTCGTCTTAACTAGACTAGAACACGTCAAAGAGGAGTGTCTCACGGGTTATCCAGATATGCCATCTACCCCTTACGTACCGTCCCACTATATATATATATATATATATGAAATAATGAAAATGTCTTAACCAGAAAAATCTTCTCACATGCACGAAGCTAAGCTCTGGCCGACTTTTAGTGATATATTAAGATATAAAATATTCACGGCCAACCTTTCTTAATTCATAAATATCAACGAAAGCGTGGTATTATAAAATCTTTATCTTGTAATCTTGGTTTATGGTATATCATCGACTAATCCCATGTAAATCGCTTGGCATATACGATCTCTGTCAAGGGATAATTAATCTTGTTACATATGTAATTAAAAAAATAAGTTCTTCTTACATATGCATTTGATGAATAATCTTCTATAAATCTTCACGATTTATCTGACAGAAGTTAAAAGACCATAGAAAAACTAGGTTGGGTTCTTAAATCTATAGACCGTCATCTTTTGCTAATGTTCCGCTTTCATATTCCCAGTGTTATATCAGTTTATTTGGTTTTTGTTTTTAATAGTTTTGCTATTTTGTATTTTCTAATGATTTGTTTCATTTTTCAACGTAGTTTTGTTTTGGTTTAATATATATATATATATATATATATATATATATATATATATATATATATATATATATATATATATATATATATATATATATAGTTTGTTACGTTTAGGGGTGTTCAAAACTATTCGAATCCGAATCCGAATCTGTATCTGAATTATCCGACTATCCGTATCCGAATTTTCGGATATCCGAAAATTCAGATATCCGAATCCCGGATATCCGAATCCCGTATATCCGAAAATTCGGATTCGGATTCGGATTCGGATATCAGTTTTCGGATAGTTCGGATATCCGAACTATCCGTACTTTAATTTTAATATTTTTTAGTTTTATTTTATACAACACATATAATAACAAAACCCTAAATTTGTTAACACATGACACATTAGAACTCAGGACCTAACAAGCGCCTCTTCTGCCTTCATCTTCTTCAACCCTAGATCAACAAATCGGACCTCCTCTCCACCACCATCAGTCCGTCGGTCACCTGTCTCCACCACCATCGGACCTCCTCTCCACCACCATCAGTCCATTGGTCACCTATCTCCACCACCGTGGACCTCGTCTCCACCACCATCAGTCTATCGGTCACTTGTCTCCACCACCGTCGTACCTCGTCTTCACCACCGTCAGTCCCTTTCACTCGTCTCGACTCTCTCCAACCTCCACCACCGTCAGACTTAGCCACCGTCCACTCGTCTCTAGTCTCCACCACCGGCTACTTGGTTCAACTTTGTTGGATTTAAAAGTTTCTTAGGATGTATAGTTTTTATAATTAAAACATGTTTTTTTTCTTTTTCGGATATTCAGATATCCGAGATTCGGATATCCGAAGTTTCGGATTCGGATTCGGATAGTGATTTTCACTATCCGCAATGTTCGGATATCCGAAATTTCGGATATCCGGTTTTGAACAACCCTAGTTACGTTCACTATATTTTTTAACGTTTTGGCTTTTTCAATTGAGATGTGTAGATTTTTTATATTTTCAACAAACGAACATAAACAAACGCGAACATGTTGCTTTTTTTAAACGAACACACAAATATTGTCCTATGAAAAATGGGCGGTTGATGTATGTGACGATGGTTAGTGGTAATCAAAAGTTAACAGTGATGGAGTGGATAGGCCGGCGATGGAGAATATGTAGACGAGGGAAATTAAATTAGGGTTTGAGGATGAAAGTGTTTCACAAATAAATGAGATGTTATAATAGTTTAAAAGTTATCCGGCTTTGGTGAGACTGATGACCCGCATAAATTATTGTTTGATGATTAAGGGGTTATTTCACGAATAAATGTGATGTTATAACTCGTTTAAGGGCTATGTGGGTTTGGTGAGACCCATGACCCGCAGAAATTGTTGTTTGATTATGAAAGAGTTTCACAAATAAAGGAGATATTATAACTCATTTAAGACTTATTCGGGTTTGGTGAGACTCGTACCCGCAAATGCAAATCAAACGTATAAAAAGCCTTAAATAACAAATCATACAGTTTGGTAGCTTGAGAGCAGGCTCGGCCTAGATGGGTGGGCAGAGAGGGTGATGACCCAAGGCCCATCGATGTTTAGGCCCAAAAACAGTTAACGCGGTATATGTGTGTGTGTGTGTGTGTGTATAGGGTAATGTTAACGTAAAAACAATAGTTTTGTGAGAAGCATAAGAATAGTTGTAGACCCTGGGATCTAGGATCTAGTGGTTGAGATTGTTAGTTTCTAAAAGTTGTAGTTTCATATTTACATGGTATAGTGTCCTATTTAGGCGGTGTACTTTATTTTAAAGTCTTCTCACACTTCTCACAAAACAATTGTTTTATATTTGAACTCTTATATATATATATATATATATATATATATATATATATGTGTATAGGGGAGATTTCAATTAAGAACCCCTTTGAGTTTTAAGAACTCGAAAGAACTCAGTGTAACGATTTTTTTTTGAATTTTTTTTACACATGCGTAATATATGTAAGTTACATACACGGAAAAAAATTACAGAATTTTTTACGCACCGAGTCGACTTTTTACACATGTGTAACGGACGTAAAAGTTAGTGTAACCACTTACATATTTATTCTCTCTCCTACTTTGACTTTTTTATCAGATTTAATCTCAACCACATATTTCAATCCATTTAATTAAATGTGTGGCCTAGAATTGAGTTCTTAAGTTCTTAAAACTCAACATGGTTCTCAAAATATCCCTCTCCTATATGTATATATATATATATATATGCTTAAGTTCAAGAAAGAAATCAAATTATTGCAAGAAATGAAAAAAGTGAATATGAGCCACTAGTTTTATTTTAGGTTTTAAATATTTAAAAATAAATAAAAAATATGTAAATGCAACAATAAATGCACTCTCTCTCCAATTAATACAAGTAATATAACCATAATAAATTTCTCTAATAATATATCTAACTAATTAACTATAATAATTAAAAGATAAAAACACTACTTTAGTTTTATTTTTTTATTTACACATTCTTCATTTTATTCAACATAAATACAATTTATTCATATAATACTATTTCTTTATATTAAAAAAATAATTTTCACTCAATTTATTAGCATATATTAACGTGTTTTTTAACACTAAATATCAAAACACAATATATATATATATATATATATATATATATATATATATATATATATATATATATATATTTCAATTGGTATGCCTATAAAAATTATTGTCATAGATAATAATAAAAAATATCATACAAATGTGTCCAATAAATGTAAACAATAAATATACAACCTACACAAAGTCATATAACCTACACTTGTTTTGAGCAATAAAAACGTATAACATACAAAAAGCATACACCTTACATATATAATTCGACATCAACAATTATATAAATTAAACAAAGATACACATATCCTACACATGCGTAGGTTATATGTTTTTCGTATGTAGGCTATATGTTTTCTTATTCTTAGAACACGTGTAGGTTATATGTTTTTGTGTATGTTGTATATTTTTTATTGAAATTTAATGCAAACATGTTTAAGATAGTTTTTTGTATTATTCATCACAATGTAACTACGTGTTGATGGATATTGATATGTTAAGTATGAAGAAATTGGTTTTGAATAAAGAGAAATTAATGTATGAATAAATTGTATTTGTGTAAGTTGATATTTTTGTTTGTACGTTATATGTTTTTTTGTGTGTAGGTTATATGTTTTCGTGTGCGTGTGTATTTTATTGATGATGGATGTTGTGTAACACCCCAGCTAAAGCGGAATACGCCCGAGTGTGACGTACAGATTGCCCAAAACCCATGTGACACTATTAAGTGACAATATTATCATTAATTAATTTAAACATCAAGTACACAAGTTTGTAACAAGAAATACAAGGAAAATACAAGAACTATTAACAACTTGTCCATTTATTAATATAACCTAAGTTCTAGTGAATTCTCCGTTTCATCCTCTAATAATTGTACCTGTAACATATATATAAAATAAAGTCAACTAAATGAATAGTTGGTGAGTTCACACAAGTTTTGATATACGTATATAAAAATCATACAATTCCATGAACAAGTGTAAATGAGCAAGTAATGTCCTTTCCAACTGGGATTGTGCACCAGCGTACTCAGATAAGCGCAAGTAAGGTCCTTTCCTGTTGGGATTGTGCACCAACGTACTCGGATAATGAGGCCCTTTTCCACTCATAACAACAAATGTATTGAGCGCAAAGGGGGGCGTATGATCATAATATATTGAAGTAATTGAAGTAATCCATGAGCAAGTAATTTGTAGCAAGTAACAAGTAAACACACAAGTCCATGTAGCGAATTGTAGTTTGTAAATAATGAATAAACGAAATTGTAATTTGGATAGGATATATATGCTACCCCCAAAAGTAGTAAAAGAGTAAAAAGGGGGTGTGAGAAACTCACCTTGATGTTGAAGACAAACTTGAAATAAAACCGAAAGTACGTAAATGAAATCGAAGCAATTGAACGTCACGAACTAGAATTAAAAGCATAAAAATTAGTATTAACTGACGACTTATAAAATATAGATATTCATACAAGTACTATAAGTATTTCTAAGCGATTCCTAGAATCCTTAGTATCCAAACAATCCCACGGATTATTAAAAGTTTGACCAAAGTTTGACTTTCGTTGACTTTTGACCAAAAGGTCCATGTTGTTGACCGTTGACTAAAAATATTGACCGTTGACCAAAATATTGACCGTTGACCCTAAATGTTGACCGAAGACCCGTTGGTGGCTTTTGACCAATTATCTAGACTTAAAATAATAATAAGATATTCATAGTCGCAACCTAACAATCGATCATGTAATTTGCAGTTAATCATTTTTCATGCAACCCTATGACTAAGTTACACTTTTACCAATTTCATTTCTCATAAGTAAGACCAAGCATTTAGTCAAATAATTTCAAGTTGACCAATAAAGTCAAATTCCAATATAACACAACAATCATTGTACAAACTACAACTATTTTTACCAAATAGCATGCTAGATAAATTTGAGCAGGTTTTAAGTCACCAAAACCTATTTTTCTAACCAGTCAAAACATGCAAATAATTTACCAAATAATTCCCACAGATACTTTCATGTATTAGGAACAACATAAATTTTTCTTGTAATATTTCAACTCTCACAAACATCATGAAAATTCATACACTACAGCTACCTTATCAGCAAAACAGAATGTAAATATTTGCTAAAAATTCCATATATGTCTATTTGATGCAAGACCAATTGGATTGGATTCATAATTCAATTTATAACATTCCAGAAGTGGAATAACACCCATATCTATTTTCAATCTCAAGTTATACAATTTACAACACAGCTCAGAAAATTTCTTTTTCAATCAGGATTGCAACCCGATTTTGTAAATTAATAAAAACTAGTCAAACAAAGTCCAAAAATTTAGATTCTTGACTTTTTGAAAACTAGATTCAAATTAATTAATCATAGTATCACAAATCAATCAGAAACACCAACGTGTTATCAAGTTATACAGTCTACAATCTAAAACACAAAATCTGTCAACAAGAAGATTCAAACCAAAAGTCACAAAAATCATGATTCTTATATCCTTATGATCTTTAATCATCAAGGAAACATTTTCTATAACCAAATCTCATGTATTTCATTATTTTGCTGATTTAATAAATAATATTTATGTACAAAAGGTTTCCATATTTTCGTTTATGACAAGACACACAATTTCTTTTAAAACCATCAACTTGATCATCTTTTTATTTCTTATGATTACATGTGTTTGGATACTCTATCCCACAATCCCAAATCAAAGAAACATAAACAAAATATATATTAACCATGCTTACTTACTTGCTTGATCAATGATATATCACTATTTGTTCCAAGAATCACCCAACTTGATTATGATATTTTGAGAGTGTTTTGGAAAAATAAAATGTATGTGTGTGTGATGTGATATGGACGGCCAAAAGGAAGAAAAAGAAAGTTATAACCTTAATTGTTATTTACTCATCATTAACTCAATCATTAAGACATAATTAATTTTATTAAACTTTAGTTTTTATTACATGTGACATGTTACATTCTATTATAAACATTTTCTAGTAATCATATTTGTGTACTAGTCTTTTTGTTACTTGTCATGTAATATATCATGTGTGACAAATTTATTATAACATATCATATTATAACATGTGTGACAAGTTTATTACTCTAGTTATCAATAACTAGTTACTCTCACTTAGGTCACCAACGACACCACTTGTGTACTAGTCTTTTTGTTACTTGTCATGTAATATATCATGTGTGACAAATTTATTATAACCTATCATATATTATAAGATGTGTGACAAGTTTATTATTCTAGTTATCAATAACTAGTTACTCTCACTTAGGTCATCAACGACACCACTGACTCAATGTATGCATACATGACACTATATGCATGGGAGTTCATTAACTTAGTTAACAGAACTAATTAGGTTTACTGACACAGTGAACATGATTTAACTGAAAATGTCGGGTATCACATCGGGGATTAGAATTGTTGAATGTATATTTTATTATGGAGTTGGATATTATAATATATTTTATACATATATTTAAAAATAAAAACCGAAAATTTAAAACGTGTCAGATTTTCGGGTTTGAAAAGTAACGAATGTTACATGTTGTGTGTAGGTTATATGTTTTTCGTGTGTAGGTTATATGTTGTCTTATTCTTAGAACAAGTGTAAATTATACGTTTTTGAGTAAGTTGTATGTTTTTTGTTGATATCTAATGCAACACATGTAAAATAGTTTTTTGGTATTATTCATTATAATGTAAGTATGTGTTGATGGATATTAATATATTGATTTGGAAGAAATTTTAACGTATGAATAAATTATACTTGTGTAAGATAAAAATTTAAGACACAAAAAATAAGTTATAATAAATTAATAATAAATGAGTTCTTAAATATTTTCAATTATAATAATTTAATTAGTTATATTAATTAAGTAGATAAGTATTATGGTTTATTAGTTATATTAATTGAAGAAGGAGAATGATTAATACTTTCTTTATTTAGCTTTAAGTATTTAAAACTTAAAACAAAACTAGTGGCACATATTCATTTATCGCATTTCTTGTAGTAATATCATTTCTCTCTTGAATCATCCCCTATATATATATATATATATATATATATATATATATACACTATATATAATGCATGAATGAAGGACCTCTTAAATTTTAAGAGGTACAAACACCATTGCATAAATTACTATCCTTAATGCATACAAATTTGAAAATGTAGGGGTACTATAGTATTTTAGACATCTTGAACGGTTAAGAATATTTAGTATAGAATATAATTACAATTATGATCTTTTACTTCAACAAAACTTTGTTAATTCATGAAGTAGTTACACATAATCCCCTTAACTTAACCCATTTATTTGACATATTCATTTAAAATTTTTATTTCTTATATAACTGTTAATATATTATGTTTTAAAAACACCCCAATTTACCATTGCAACGTGCTTAATTTTGTCGACGTTTCAATGTAAATTTTATTTTATTTTGAGATGTTTATGATAATGTATAAGTCAATTAAGCATAAGAGTACAACTCATATATGCACTTATAAACCTAAAATATAATTACAAATTTAACCCTTCAATTATATTCAACTTTTGCAAGTTTAATTTATAATTACCGTTCCACTCCCTTAAGTTTACCTATATATTCATCTATATTTTCTTTTTCTTTGTTTTTCTCTTATATATTAGAATATATAAATTTTAATAAATTTCAACATTACAATCACGACATGTTTATTTTTGTGGACGTTCCAATGTAGGATTTACTAAATATAGACGTGCATTTTGTGTCACTTTAAAAGAAGTATAATTTTTGGTGAGTTTTGATTATTTTTTTAAAATATTTTTTGTTGTTTTGGGTCAACGATCAAAGGACTTTGATAGGTCAAAACGCATTCAAGTTATCACGGGTTGTAAGTCAAATGGGTTTAGGTCATTATAAAAAAAGTTTAACATTTTGTTCAGGTCAAAACAGGTGCTAAGTAAAATGAGTTCGGCCATTAAAAAATTTGACAATTTTGGTTATGGTTAAACCATGTTATGAGCCTATCGAATTCAAGTCATTTTAAAAAAAAATTGGTTTTGGTTTGGGTCAAAATAGTTATATGCAAAATGAATTTGGGACATATAAAAATATCAATTTGCTCTGGGTGGACATTAAATTTACCCATATATTCATCTATATTTGTTTTTCCTTGTTTTTCTTCTATATATTTGAATATATAAATTTAAATTAATTTCAACTTTATAATCACGAGTTGTAAGCTAAGTGGGTTTAGATTATTATAAAGAAAAAAGTTTAAAACTTTGTTCAGGTCAAAACGGGTGCTAAGTAAAATGAGTCCCGTCCATTTAAAATAACTAACAATTTTGGTTATAGTTAAACCATGTTATAAGCCTGTCGAATTCAAGTCATTTTTTTTAAAAAAAAAATGGTTTTGGTTTACGTCAAAATAGTTATATGCAAAATGAATTTGGGTCACTTAAAAAAATATCAATTTTGGCTCTGGGTGGATATTAAGTTACCCGTATATTAATCTATATTTTCTTTTTTCTTTGTTTTTCTTTTGTATATTTGAATATATAAATTTTAACAAATTTCAACCTTACAATCACGAGTTGTAAGCCAAATGGGTTTAGGTTATTATAAAAAAAGTTTAAAACTTTGTTCACGTCAGAAAGGGTGCTATGTAAAATGAGTTCGGGCCATATAAAAAAACTAACACATGGTTAAACCATGTTATGAGCATATCGAGTTCAAGTTATCTGTAATAAATTTTTGTTTTTGGTTCGTATCAAAACAGTTATATGCAAAATGAATTAAGTCATTTAAAAACATATCACTTTTGGCTTGGGTGGACATTAATCTTTGGTCGTTTACGACGATTGCAAACACGAGTCTTGGGAAAGTTGATTTCAGAGGCTGATCTGGATCTACGGTGTAAGTAGTGAGGTCGCGGCGAACAATGAATCTTATGGAAGAAAAATTATTGACCCGTCACTGGTTGATGTTTCATTTACACACACAATGAAGTTTATGAAACCATTTTCCCGAGTTTTATTGTCTACTATGTTCTTAAGAAAGGTACCCATATAGTATTATTGTACTATATGCTATCTCATCTTAATGGTTTTTGAGAGTTCAACTTGTTCTTATATTTATTTATAGATGTTAACACAATGGCTAAAGCCTTACTCAATTGGTATACAAGAAAAAGGTACATTTGATTATATGTTCCAAAAAGAACATGTTTTTTAATCATTTGTTAATATTGGTTTGCTAATTGTTATCTTTATGATCAGTCATTGCATGTCTTGTAACTACTAAAAATCGTCTAAATATATTATCATCGTCGCAGCATCGCGCTGGTTTACTGCTAGTATATATATATGGATGGATATTGCGAGAAGTGATATTACAGCGAGAAGTGCGAGAATTGAATATGTAACTCCATTAATCCATAATTTTTCACTCCCTTACTTATGATATTACCTACATGTATGTAGGTTGATTGTATTTATGTCTTAATACACATTCAAACCTTCCTATGCACATACAAATGTACTGAGCCACATTGAAACCTACGTACCTACACACATACAAACATACATAGACATATACAAACATACGTATCTACACACGTACATACACTCCTACACATAAGAAATGAAGTGAAATTAGGAATTAATGGAGTTACACCTTCACTTTTCGTGTAAAAAAACTTCTGAAATGATCCAATACCTATATATATATATATATATATATATATATATATATATAATTGATTTCTTTTGAGAACCGCTTTAAGTTTTAAGAAGTCGAAAAAACTCAGTGTAACACTTTTTTTTTGAATTTGTTTAGTTTACATATATGTAATACGTAGGTTACATGTACGTAAAAAATTAAAATATTTTTGGAATATTGGATTTTAATAATCTCTATTGAATGATATTGGCCGATAATAATCCCTATTCATTTTATCGCCACTAGCGGTCCCAAATTCAAAAAAGTTGGCCCCCAGTGGTCCCCCATTAAATATGACTTAACGGCGTTATAGTTTTTTCTGAATTTCAAACCAATGTTTTAGGGTTTTTGATCGTTAGGAGGATACGAGTCGATTGGTGTAAACCTTAGTTCGAAACGGTGCTTCAAAATGACGAAACAATGCTTCAATTCGGGTGTTTAAACTTACAATTAACCAAAATCAAGTCGTTTGGATCATTGTTTGGAGCTAAGTTTTATATCATTCGACTCGTATCTTCCTTCCGATTAATTGCCCTAAAAAGTTAGTTTGAAATTCGGAAAAAAGTATAACGTCGTTAAGTCCTTTTTAACGGGGGACCATTGGGGGCCAACTTTTTGAATTTGGGACTGCCAGTGGCGATAAAATGAATAGGGATTATTATCAGCCAATACCATTTAATAGGGATTATTAAAATCCAATATTCCAATATTTTTTACACACTAAATCGACTTTTTACATAGGTGTAACTTACGTTTACACAAGTGTAATCATCACACATCTTTATTATCTCTCTTAATTCATTTTTAAATCAAGTTTAATCTCAGCCATATATTCAGTAATCATTTAAATGATTGTGTAATCCATATTGAAATCTTAAAGTTTTTATAACTCATTAAGTTCTCAAAATATCTTTAACACACACACACACACACACACACACACACATATATTTATATATATAACAAGGTTATAATAAGAAGTAGATTTTTTTAAGAAGTGTAGGATGCGTGTTTTCACCATTATATCTAATAAAACACACTGTACAATAAACATATTTTCCATATCCGCCATCAGATCAACATATTAATCGCACCAGATTACTTCTTACACTTCTTTAACACACTCCACTTATTATATATATATATATATATATATATATATATATATATATATATATATGTAAAGCCTATAGTTCAATAACTTTAATTGGCTCAACTGGTAACACTCCCCCTAGAGGGGTACAAATCGAGTTTCTCTAATGCCCAGTTTCGGGTACGGAACCGGGTTACCATATGTCGTGTATTGAAAAATCAGGTAGGATTCGGGTAGGGTATTGAGGAGAAAACTCAACTTTATGTACCCGGGTAATGTATGATAGGGTTCGAGTATGGCCGGGCATTAATACCGGGTTTTGAATTTGTAATTTTTATACATATTTAAATTCGTTAAAATTTTACATTTACTTTGTAATTTATAAAAATAATTAAAATATATTACAAAAACCATAAATTCACTCAAGTACAAATTATTTACTTTCTAATATACATTTAAAAAAACCTTAAACATAAAAATTGTGAAGTAAACATAAAAGTATATTATAAAAACTCGCGTATTATTTCGGGATTAAAAATATTGGTATTGGATATAACCGGGTATGGGTATAGGGTATGACCGGTTTCGAGTATTTACGGGTATAAATCGGGTACGATTCTAGGTACGGGTATTGAGCTCAAAATGCATACCCTATCCATACCCAACGGGTATGGTCGGTTCCGGTTTCGGGTATAGAATACCCAGGTATAAATAACCGGTTTTGAGTATTTTTTGGGTCCAGTTTTGATATGGGTTTTTAGTGCACCTCTACCCCCCACCCCACCCCACCCCACCCCACCCAACCCAAATAAAAAGTGGGCTGCCCAAGTTTAAAGGTTTCAATTGGTTTTTCATTTTCATTTATATCTACTGTCATGAGTCTAATTCTTATTAACTCCATGTTAATAGTCATATTTTTTTTATATTTAAAGAGAAAAGACCATTTAATTTAAAACCAAAAACAGTAGGATAACTTCACGGTTCACTTCAATATTTAAATTTTATTTTTTCCAAAACACTTTTGTTTTATTCATTGTTTCACAATTATCGTTTTATAATTTACTTTATACATGAGAGTTATTGAGTTTTTATTTTAGATGTCCATTTCTTACTTGTCTCGGGTCCTCAAATTTTTGAAAATTCTCGGAGACGGCTTTATTTGAGATGGGATGAGGAGCAACCAGAGAGTGACACATAAAATTTTATAAGATTTTTTGATAGACATTTACATAAATAGATAGATGGATTAATTAAATTATGTAAACATGGTAATTCATTGATACCGTCTATTTGTCAATATTTAAATATTGCATATATTTAATTCCTTACTATTAATAACGTAAATTTAGTTAAAATTTTATAATCATAAATGAACCAATTTACCATTTTTTAAGTTAATTAATTCAGTTATTTAAATATGGTAATTCATTAATACTATTTATTTGCCAATCTTTAAAATTTGTATTTTATTTAATTCCTTACTATTAATAAAGTACACTTAGTTATAATTTTAATAATTATAAATAAATAAATTCATTATTTCCGAAACAAAATAATTTCTGTTATTTATATTTTTGTAATCATTAAGTTAATTTTGCTTAAACTAATATCGTATAGTATACACCCAATAACTTTTACATTACATCGATTTTTTTAGCTTTAATTTTCACACTTTTATTCAACACATATACATAAATTAGAATATGTTTTTATGCTATAATATTTCCATATCTTAGGTATCCAAATGATGTTTATGTTTACTAAGAAAACCGTAAATTGAGGAAATTATTATTGCATATTGAAGAAACGTGGATCGACTCACTGGTAGACGATCAACTTTCCTCGGGTGTGATTATGCTATTTCACCGATGGTTCTCTGGAATCTGGATTCTTTCACCTACAAAATGAACAACACCGTAAACTTACCCCTCAGAAAGGGACAGAGGGGTCCTCTTTGGGGTAACCCTCCGGTGTGAGAATAAGAGTTTGTAGAAGAAGATAATAATCTGAGAGTAAGGAATTGGAGTGTATCAGCTTAATATTGCGTGATACTATGTAATAGGGCATACATCTCCTTGTGGAGTTGATGTGGTATTTGTAGTGCTAGGGTTTCCAATTATTGGGCTCAGACCCAATTAGGGCCTTTTTGGCCTCCTCCTATTGCTTTGCGCCACGTGTCCTTGGGACACCTGGTGCTTTTTCATTGATTATTCTCTGACCCATTTGCAATCACGTGGTAGCACATGGGTTTTGCTGAGTTGTCCACCTTTCATTGGCAGCTGTCAACATCAGCATATTCTTATTCCTTAAAAAGATACCTTCTGGAAGGTTGTCTGACGTGCACAATCAAGGTTGTCCTTATCCTGATTTGGATAAGGACGAGGTTGATTATGTGCATGTGTGATATGCGCCTATCCTGAGGATGCGCGAGGTCTTCTCTTTATTCTCACGCGCAGATGTTTCATGCGCAGATGTGATATGCACAAGCATGTGATATGCGCCACGCGCAGATGTGATATGCGTGAGCATGTGATATGCGTCACGCGCGGATGCGATATGCATATATGGTGCGTGAGCATGTGATACGCGTGAGCATATGTGATGCGTGAGCATATGTGATGCCTGAGCATATGTGATGCATGAGCATATGTGATGCCTGAGCATGTGATGCATGAGCATATGTGATATGCGCCATGCACATAGGTTTTGGCTTTGTGCCTTCATAATATCTTGATTTCAAGCCTCTTGTCTATATCTTGTGGGTTGACCCGCCTCGCTCGATGTTGAGGCGGGTACATATCTCTTCAAGCCCCCCCAGTCTAATGTGTGTCTTGTCTCGCGCGAGCGAGGTAAGATAGATATTAGACTTAATAGTTTGCTCTTTTAATAGGGTTTTGTCTTTTTCTTCTTATTACTCATCGTTGCGCGAAATTCTATCCTTTTGGTTGAAACGAATCGTCCATGTACGTGGTTGGTTGTTGCTGACATGCGTAAGTGATGGAGACGTGTCAGACTTTTCATGTGCTCGAGGTGCTACAGTTGCCTTTCATGTCCCCTCACATAGTGTCAGGAACACGTGTCGCGCTTGCGTTGGTCCGTACCTGCGAGTGGTGGCGCGTGAACTCTGGCAGCACCTGTATCGTTTCTTTTCGTGTCCCCTCACACAGTGTCAGGGACACGTGTCGCGCTCGCGTTGGCTTACACCTGCGAGTGGGGGCGCGTGAAGTCCGATCAGTACCAATTTTTCTCTCTCCTGGGCCTATAAAAGCAAGCCCTTTGAGTTCTTTATCCTTCATCTTCTTTGTTGTTTATTCAGAGCTTTCCTTTTTTTCTATTCCGATTAAGTGCCTATCTTCCAGATTTCCGTTCTTCAGAAGCAACTTGTGCCTGACTCTGTTGTATGTCTGATAGCCCAGACAACACAATCTCCCCCAGCAATCGCCACGTGAAATCGTTAGTAATGTCTACGTTGAAGAAGACCGGCAAGGGGAAGAGGGCTGCTGAGGCCTCATCGGAGGAGGTAGGGAAGACCAAGGCAGTGAAGAAGTGGGATGAGATCCCCTGTAAACTGAGGCAGTCCGATTTTGACAGCCTTATCGCCTCTCAGGGTTTTCTCCCTGAGTATGGCTGCATGCTGCCGGCGGCCGGGCAAACGGCGGCGGACCCGCCCACCGGCTATATATCCCTTTATTGCCATTTTTTCACCCACTGCAACCTTCGTCTCCCGATGACAAGGTTTGTGGGTGCGCTGCTTAGGTTTTATGGGATTCATATATCCCAAGTCCATCCGTTTGGACTCGTGCGCATGACTCACTTTGAGTTCATGTGCAAATCTCAGCGCGAGGAGCCCACCCCTCGGCGTTTTCAGTTTTTTTATAAGCCCAAGATCCAAGATTCTTGGTTCTCATTTATTCCTCGCAGTCAGAAGGTCAAGTGCTGCACTGTTTCATTCAAGAGCCTTCATGACTGGTCTTAGAGATTTTTCTATATCAGGGCTGGTGTGATCCCCATCCGCATGACCATGCGCGCGATCTCTTCTGCGCCTGCGGATGTGGGTGTCTTCAAGAACCCAACTGGCGCCTGGGTAAAAAAGTTGACTGGCGAACCATCCCCCGCCAAGAACATTTGCGAGGAGGCGCTGGTGGGGGTTGGTATGAGCAGGAGGTAGGCCGACAGCGCGACTGAGCCCGTTATCCAAGTTGACCGGCTTGTGTAAGTTAACTCATTGCATTACTTCTGCGCGAATATAATTCGTTTTGCTGATATCATTTGACTTGTTTTGTGCAGTCAGCAAGAAGTATGTCCACGCCGCCTATGATAAGCATATGGAGGGTGGCTCCGTCGCGCTGGGCGCTGGGGAGGTTGGCTTCCCCGATCGCTTCGATGACATGTTCATCCCTGTTGATCTGGGATTTCGCTTTGACAGCGACGCGCCTGGTAAGCCTTTGTACTTATGCTTATGCCTTTATAATACCAGATTTGGCTAACCTTTCTGTTGCGTGTATTGTAGACGCGCTTGAGAACTACGAGCTAGAACTCGCGGAAGAGGAGGAGGAGGAGGAGGCTGAGGTGCCCCAACTAAAGCGTAAAGCTAAGGGGAAAACTGGCGCAGGGGCCAGTAAGAAACAGAAGAAAGATGTTGCCCCTGTTGCTCAGGATCCTCCTACTCAGGCGAGGGGACTTGAGAAAACCCAGGAGTTTACCTCCAAGTTTTCCTTGTCTTCCCTGCCTCAAAATGTGGGCAGACCTCCTGTCCACACGAGGTATGGTGCCGCTACCTCCTCCCTTCGCGCGGCGGAAAAGAGAAGCGGCGTTGCGCCTGCCGTTTCCTCTTCGCCAGGTATACTTTATACTTTATGGTTTTATGAGCGTTATTCTGATAGGATTACTAATGAATCTTTTCTCTCAAATGCTTGTAGAGCCGGCGACGTTGGTGGATCAACCTCAGGCGCAACAAGGTGCCGAGGCTGCGCCGGAGGTCGCTTCGAAGTCCCCTGTTTTACCCTCAAAAAAGGGGAGAATGGACTTCATGGCGATGTTTAACTCGCGAACGGCGGTGCGCCAAGGTATGTATTGCACTTTTATTTTCTGACTTTTCTCTTTTTAATTCAAGTCAGAACCATTTCTTTTGTTGATTTTTTCATAGGAGTCATTGCTGGCGTACAAGCTGCTGGCGGCACTGCTGGCGCCGGTGCCAGCGCCGTTGGTTCTGCTCCTGCTCCTGCAAGCGCTGAATCTCCCCTCATCGGGATTACTAAGGAGCAGGAGGCCGTTTTACGCGCCGATCTGGCGGCGTCGAGGCCTCCCTCACCTCCTCCTGCGCGCAGCCCTCGCGAGACTGGTTTTGGTTCTTCCAGGTCGCAGGAGAAAAGGCCTGTTTCAGAGGAGGATGAGGAGGTTCAAGTTGAAGACTCCGACGGCGGCCGCGCCAGCCCTGCAGCGCCACGAGATTTCACGGCGCAGTCTTCTCGTGGGGCTGGCGCTGACTTTTCTGCTTCATCCCCGCAGGTATAGGTTCGTTTTGCTCCGCTGCGCGGACTTCCATATTAGTGTTTTGATGACTTAGATCATTACTTTGTGTTTGCAGGAAGCCGATCACATTTACCGCCCGAGATGGAATATTACTGAGGACAGCTCATTTCAGTCCATGGGTGTGTGTGAGGACTTCTGGGCTCATTCTGTGCCTCCAGCTGAAAGGAGGTTTCAGGAGGACCGCGCTCGCGAAGACTTGCTCAACGATCATCTGTTTGCTGGGTCGGCTTTCTTTGCTGCCTCCCAAGAGCTTCGCTATGATTACGTAAAGGTACGTGATGCTCTTGCGGAAGCCAAGCAAGAGGCTAAAGTGTCTGCTTGGAATCTTTCTGATGCTCGAGAGAGAGCTGAGAAACTCCAAGCAGAGCTCAGCGAGAACAGAGCAAGTGCCAACACCGCCTTCGTGAAGCGCGGGCATGAGCTACAGGCTGCGCGGGAGAAGCTACAGGCGGCCGAGGCGGACGCGGCCAAGTACGCGCGTAGAGTGCGCGACTTGGAGCTGGACGCGGAGGCGCGTGACCAAGCTCTTGTCCAGTCTATAACTGACAAATCATCATTGGAGAGTGAGGTTGCGCGCCTGAAGAAGGAGCTGGCGGCCGCGCGGGCCGAGAAAGATGAAGCCTTAGCGATGGCAGCGTCTAGCCAGGAAGCACTCGATGTTGCGCGAGCGGAAAAAGAAGAAGCCTTGGCGGCAGCAGCGTCCGACAAAGAGGAGCTGAAACAGACCAAGGAAACTGTTGAGTTGTTAAACTCTCAGATTCCTGCCCTCGAGACGACTGTTTCTTCCCTCGCGCAGGATCGCCAATGGCTAGTCTCACAGGGTATGACTCATTGCGCTTATGCGATGAAATACTCAGACGAGTTTCAGGCCCTTGTGATGGATTGCAACGCTGCCTCGCGCTTGGTGGGTCGAGCTGAAGGGTTTAAAGATGGCTGTGAATATAGCATGCTGAAGAAGAACCCATCCGACTACCCTTATCAGCTCGACGTTGTCTGCGCGGACATGGCCGAGATGGGGGAGAAGTATTTGAATACTCCCATTCCCATCCTTGCGCAGGTATTTTAACCTTAATGAATTTACCTTGACTTATTTTCCTAGTCTTTTGGTACTCATATTTTTCCTTATGATTTGCAGATATCCGCGCTCGCAGACCAGCCCGATCTCGGCGCGCTAAAGAAATTACTTGACGAGTGCGAAGGGGCTGGTGGCGGCGATGATGGCGCGGGGAATGCTGCCCCTGCTAGCGGCTCTGGCGTGGCCAAAGGACCCGCTCCTGACACTATTGTGATAGAAGGCGACTCCATTCAGGACGAACATCTTGACTATGGTCAGTTTGGAGATGACGAGGAGTGGGCTGCGCCAGATGCTGAGGGCGGTGATGAGGACGATGAAGAGGCTGACGTCGACGTGGAGACTTGAGAAGCCCTTCATGTTTTTTTTTTTTTTTTTATTTGTAGTTTGTATCTCATCATCTTGTAAACTTGTAAATTTCAATGCTTTGGAATGAAATTTTGTTTTTCCCTTATTCGCATCTTGCGCATTCCCCATTCATCTCTTTATATTGCATGTTTGCTTGTTGAATATAAGATATGCTTGCACGTTGAAATAAGAACAAGGTTGTAAGGAAATTATTATACTTAATCCTTGTCATATTGTAAGTGATTTTGCCATATCTTGATTATGTTGACACGTGCCTTGGCGTTTCATTATTCCTCTTTTGCGCGACGTTATCGCGCATTTATTATAGGGAATTATGAGTTTTTTAGCCTTTACGTGTCAGTGTGTTACTCAGATATCCATTACAATTTCATGCGCGACCTCGACCTGAGACCTTAACAACTATGTTTTGGCATTTGCTTTGCCTTAGTTGTGCTTAGGTATTTTTATGGTCAGGCTGCGCAGCATGTAGGATGGATGTTGTGAGTGATTTGAGCTAAGGCTCACATTATTGGGCTAAGGCCCTGAGCTAAGGCTCATATTATTGGGCTAAGACCCTGACGTTTTAGAGTTAAGACTCGTTAACGAGTTTGAACTTGAAGCTCGCGCATGTATGTTTTACTTCGTTTTATTTTGTTTTGATGTCAATACAATGTTGTCATATTGCTCAAAATTAATAAAGGGAAGTGTGAAACATGTATGCAAAAGGTAATAGAATCCACATTAAGAGAAGATAACGCGTATCATTATTCATAATGGCTTCATTGATTACAAATTTGACAATTTTTACAGGAAACATTTTCTAAGCTGTGCCGCATTCCATGCGCGCGGGATCTTCTTTCCATTCAAATCTTTTAAAGCGTATGCGCCTTTTCCCAATTCTTCGGAGACTTGATAAGGTCCCTCCCAATTGGGGGACATCTTTCCCGGGGGTATGGCGCGGCTAGCTTCATTGTTTCGAAGGACAAAATCATTCTTCTTGAAGTGGCATTCTTTCACGCGCTGATTGTAATATTTTTCCAGTTTTTTCTTGTATTTGGCTTCACTGATGATAGCCGCCTCTCTGCGCCCTTCAAGTAAGTTGAGATCCAACCTCCTTTCGCGCTCGTTATCAATCTTGTTCATCATGAGCACTCTATGGGATGGGCATCCAACTTCTGCTGGAATCATAGCCTCCGTTCCATAGGTTAGGCTGAACGGGGATTCGCCATTGCTGGTTTTGCTTAATGTCCTGTGCGCCCACAGGACATTAGGTAGCTCGTCGACCCAAGAATGGGATTCTCCCTCCAACCTTTTCTTCAGCCCATTTAGCAAGCTTTGGTTCGCGCGCTCCACTTGGCCATTCCCCTGAGGGTGGTATACTGAAGTGAAAATTTGGTTGATGCGCAACTCCTTGAGCCAGCTGTATATCTTCCTGTCAGTGAATTGTTTGCCATTGTCGCTCACAATTTCCATGGGAAGGCCAAAACGGCATATGATGTGGCTCCAGATAAATTGCTTCATCGCCTCGGCTGTGATTTTTGCTAGTGGCTTGGCTTCAACCCATTTTGTGAAATAGTCTACTGCCACTACCAAAAATTTTACTCGCCCTTGCGCTTGCGGTAGGGGACCCACAATATCGATTGCCCATTTGTGGAAAGGCCATGCAGAGGTCACCGGAATCAAGTTGTTCTTTGGCCGCATGGTGTTTGGCGCATAGCTCTGACATGCTTTGCATTTTTGGATCTCTTTTAATGCGTCCAAGTACATGCCTGGCCAATAGTAACCTGCGCTCATTGCCTTGGCAACCACCATGCGCGGGCCAGCATGTATTCCACAGATTCCTTCGTGTATCTCTCTGATCACATAGCTTGCTTCCTCAGCATCTAGGCATTTCATGAGCGGTCCAAGATAAGAGCGTCGATATAATGTACCATCAAGCAGTTCATAGTTCTGCGACTTGTGTCTTATCTTCCTCGCCTGTGCGCGATCGTCCGGTACCTTTCCCTCCGTCAAGAATTCCATTATTGGAGTTATCCATGATGAAGGGGTTGTATGAGTTACAAGGACAGACTTCGCTACCACCGACGGTTTGCTCATTACTTCTACCCTGACATCTTTGCCAAAGTGATCGAAGCTGGTTGATGCCATCTTACTCAGCGCGTCGGCAGATTTGTTTTCACTGCGCGGAATATGTATGATTCTGAAGCAGTCAAATTGCTCGATGAGCTTTTTCGCCTGCTCTAGATACAGAGGCATGGTGTTCTCCTTGGCATCATAAAGGCCATTGACCTGTGCTGCTACCAAGTATGAATCAACATGGGCCTCTAGCTTTTTAACTCCGAATTTGTGCGCGAGCGCAGGCCAGCCAGCAGGGCTTCATACTCAGCTTCATTGTTGGTGCTCTTGAAGTCCAACCTGATGGCGTAAGTATATTCCTGATTCTCTGGATCCACCAGTTTGAGGCCTGCGCCGGATCCTTCATTGTTTGAATCTCCGTCAGTGAATAATCTCCAAACATTTTCTTCATCATTGGCTCGCGGAGGATCTACCTCGCGCTGAGCCTCTTCAATTTTTCCCTCAGGGATTTCTGCGATGAAATCAGCTAAGACTTGTCCCTTTATTGCTGGACGGGGCTTATAGGCGATCGTGTGCTCTCCTAATTCCAGCGCCCATTTTGTCAGCCTTCCCGAGAGCGCGGGACGCCGCAAGACTTGCTGGATGTTGTAACCAGTTAGAACTTCAATAGGGTGACCATTGAAATATCTATGAAGCTTGCGCGACGCGTGTGTTAGTGACAAAACTAACTTTTCCATGATGGAGTAGCGCGTCTCAGGATCTGTCAGCACCCGACTCACATAGTATATTGGCGTTTGGATTCCCTTGCGATCCACCAACAATACTGCGCCGATGGCGCGCTCTCCTGCTGATAGGTACAATGTCAAGATTTCACCAGGAAGTGGAGCTGTGAGCGCAGGCAGATTTATCAAACATTCTTTTATCTCACTGAAAGCTTGCTCGGCCTCAGGAGTCCATTTGAATTGGCTTTTCTTTAAGCAATTTCTCAATGTGTTGACAAATGGGGTAGATTTGCTTGCATGGTTCGCTAGGAACCTGTTGATTGATACCAATCTCCCATTCAACTTTTGGACTTCTTTCATGGTGGATGGCGAGGGCATGTCAAGGATGGCCTCCACCTTCTCTGGGTTCACCTTGAAACCATCCTTGGTGACCATTACACCTAGGAATTTTCCTTCTTGTACGCCGAAAGTGCATTTGCTCGGATTGAGCTTCATGTTAACTTCCTTTAGGCGCCCAAGGGTTTCTTCGATGTCTTTGAGCATTTGTTTTTCCTCCCTGCTTTTGATCACCAAATCATCCACGTAGACTTCTAGGTTTCTTCCAATTTGCTCGTTGAAAACGGCATCCATAAGTCTTTGGTAGGTGGCTCCCGCATTCTTCAAACCAAAGGGCATTTTTGTGTAACAAAAAACACCCTTGTCTGTTCTGAAGGCGGTCTTGTCCTCGTCTTGTGGTGCCATTTGAATCTGGTGATAGCCCTTGTAGGCATCCAGGAAACATTTGAGCTTGAATGGCGCCACGGAGTCCACCTTTGCGTCGATGTTTGGGAGGGGGTAACAATCTTTTGGGCATGCTTTGTTGAGGTCCTTGAAGTCAATGCACATCCTCCACGACCCGTTACTTTTCTTTACCATCACAGGATTGGCTACCCATGTCTGGTATCGTATCGGGCGGATGATGTTTGCGCGCAGTAGATCCTCAACCTGCTCATTCATGGCCTTCGCCTTCTCATCCCCCATGACTCTCTTTTTTTGAGCAATTGGCTCTACAGACTTGAACGTGTTGAGAGAATGTTGCGCCAGGTCTCGCGGAACCCCAGTCATATCAGAGTGTTGCCACGCGAAGACCGACATATATGCTGTGAGCAATCTTTTCATTCTCAACCTCGTGTCGTCTGATATCGTAGCGCCAATTGTGATTGTCTGCTCCGGGAATTTTGGGTTGAGAATCCATTCCTCTGGCGCGTTGTCTGCCATTGGAAGTTTCATTCTCCCTTCCCGCGGAGTACTTGTCACTGCACACAAATGATCTCGGTATACAAATGTTACACCTGTTGGTGTTGGGAACCCCAACGCGCCGTGCGCTGGCGACGGTATGGCGTTGAATTGGGCAATCGTTCCTCTACCCAAGATCATATTGTGGCATGAAGTGGTGGGCAAGACCAAGAAGTTGACAACTTCGGCTCGCTTGTGTTTCTCATCCCCCATAGTTAGTTCAAATTGTATTTGACCTAGGGGATGAATGATTTCATTTGAAACACCAGAGATTGGTGCATTCACAATTTCAAGCCTTGCTTGGTCTGCTGGATCTAGCTTCCTGAAACATTGCTCATACATGATGTCTGATTCGCTGCCAGTGTCCACCAGGACTTTTGACACTTCATAATGAGCAATGTGTGTAGTGATGACAAGAGGACTGCTGATAGAAGGGCCTCCCCTGATTCTTGGGAAGATTACTTGTTGCTCGCGTCAATCTCCTTGGATTTGCGCGCTTCTCTTTCTTGATCTTTGCCCTTGCCTTCCTCCCTCGGCTACACAGATTCTTTTGAACTTTTTACTGGCAGAGGCTCCTTCTGGTTGTTCATTTTCTGGTCTTGAGTTTTTCACCAGGTGAGCCAGCTTGCCTGATTTCACATCTTTTTCAATTGCATCCTTCAAGTGCTGGCATGCATCAGTGTTGTGTCCTGTGGACTTGTGAAACTCACAATACTTGCCACTGTTTGATGGTCCCTTGTGGTGTAGTGGCTTGGGGCTTTTGAACTGGACATTCTCAGTGCTTAACACTTGTGAAGGCGTTTTAGTGAGGGGAGTCCATATTCTTGGCAGAGGTCTGTTAGGATCTCTGCCGCCTTCCCTCTTGTCACCCTCCCCGCGATTACGAACGTCTTTTTGGGGCTGGGGTGAGCTTGGTTGCGCCTGCTTTTCTGCAGAAGAAAAACTGGTTGGTTGCAACCTGGACCATACAGAGTTCTGTTTGCCCCTTCTTTCGTTGTTGCGCGGTGCCTCTGCTTGATGCCCTTTTTCTCTCGCTCTATCTTGGGCAATTTGTTTTTCATTTCTCGCGAAGACTCGCGATGCTTCCATTAGCTTGGCCCAAGTGGTTGGCATGCCATCTCTGCTTACGAGAGCTCGGCGGAGTTGATCACTGCGCGCGCCTTGTATAAAGGCCACGCGCAATAGTTGCTCAGTGATACCTCCGATTGCCAGAGACTCCTGATTGAAACGAGTTATGTAGTCTTCAATCGTTTCATCATTCCTGCGCACGCAGTGCATGATGTCATCAGGGTCGCGCGTGTGTCTGCGCTGTTGTACGAAGTGAGCTTGGAACTTTTCCAATAGTTCCTCGAACCCATCGATTTGCCCAGTAGGCAAGCTTTCGAACCAGACACGCGCCGCGCCCGTGAGGCAGCGAGCAAACATGTGACACCATGTTGGCATCGTCCAGCTTTCTAGGTTTCCGGTGTTGTAAAAACCTTGTAAGAAATCGTCTGGATCTGTTGTGCCGTCATATTTGCCCAAACCACTTGGCATCTTGGTTTTGTGCTGAATGGGAGCCTTCGCTATGCGCTCAGTGAATTTTGAATGTTTCACCAAGATGGCTGGCCTGTACGGTGTGGTTACGTCCACTTGCCCTCTCACTTGTGGGCTGTATGGTGTGTACAGATCCAGATCGGCTTTGGCTCCAGGCGCCATGTTCACGTGCGCGCGGAGCTGTGAGCCTCCTGCATGAGTATCTCGCGTCTTCCTCATGCTGTGCACTTCTTCATCACTAAACTCAGCGTGTTCAGTGTGAACAGAGTGACCCTCTTCCGGCGCGCGCGCCCTTTTTGTTCCTTGAATGGTTTGCTTATCAAACGCTAGCCTTTGTGTTCTGTGTTTGACCAGCTCATTGTACTTGTCCATTAGACGTCGTTGCTCGTTTATGAGCCATTCTTTAGGGTCATTGGTTTCATCTTCTGGACCCATTGGTCCTTTTTGTTTCGCGCCGGTAAGATTTTGGAACGTGAGATCGTCTGGAGGAGTTTCAGTCTGGCCATGAGGAGTTGTGATGAAGGGATGGTTACTGGTGGTGCGCGTAGAATCACGCGGCACCCTCAGAAACTGCTGTCCCTCATTAACATCCTCACGCTCAATATCCTCCAGAACTTGATCGCTGTTACGAACACCAGAAACCATGGTGAAATTTTTTTTTTTTTAGAGAACTGATGAGATTTTGTTGCCGTTGTAACAGGTGATGGCGCCAATGAAGAAACGTGGATAGACTCACTGGTAGACGATCAACTTTCCTCGGGTGTGATTATGCTATTACACCGATGGTTCTCTGGAATCTGGATTCTTCCACCTACAAAATGAACAACACCGTAAACTTACCCCTCAGAAAGGGACAGAGGGGTCCTCTTTGGGGTAACCCTCCGGTGTGAGAATAAGAGTTTGTAGAAGAAGATAATAATCTGAGAGTAAGGAATTGGAGTGTATCAGCTTAATATTGCGTGATACTATGTAATAGGGCATACCTCTCCTTGTGGAGTTGATGTGGTATTTATAGTGCTAGGGTTTCCAATGATTGGGCTCAGACCCAATTAGGGCCTTTTTGGCCTCCTCCTATTGCTTTGCGCCACGTGTCCTTGGGACACCTGGTGCTTTTTCATTGATTATTCTCTGACCCATGTGCAATCACGTGGTAGCACATGGGTTTTGCTGAGTTGTCCACCTTTCATTGGCAGCTGTCAACATCAGCATATTCTTATTCCTTAAAAAGATACCTTCTGGAAGGTTGTCTGACGTGCACAATCAAGGTTGTCCTTATCCTGATTTGGATAAGGACGAGGTTGATTATGTGCATGTGTGATATGCGCCTATCCTGAGGATGCGCGAGGTCTTCTCTTTATTCTCACGCGCAGATGTTTCATGCGCAGATGTGATATGCACAAGCATGTGATATGCGCCACGCGCAGATGTGATATGCGTGAGCATGTGATATGCATCACGCGCGGATGCGATATGCGTGAGCATATATGGTGCGTGAGCATGTGATACGCGTGAGCATATATGGTGCGTGAGCATGTGATGCGTGAGCATATGTGATGCCTGAGCATATGTGATGCATGAGCATATGTGATGCCTGAGCATGTGATGCCTGAGCATATGTGATATGCGTGAGCATATGTGATATGCGCCATGCACATATGTTTTGGCTTTGTGCCTTCATAATATCTTGATTTCAAGCCTCTTGTCTATATCTTGTGGGTTGACCCGCCTTGCTCGATGTTGAGGCGGGTACATATCTCTTCACATATCATAAAGGTGAAAGTGGCTCCACATATTCGAATATACAGTCGTCTCCACGTGTTTATAGTTTTTAATTAATAATATTTTTTTATATAGTTTTTAATTAATAATATTTTTTTATATGTTATGTTTGTTTTTGTTTATATGTTTTGTTTTTTAATAGACCCATGTAGTCTCAAAAGAACACAACAAATAATGTCAATTTACTATGTAATTGTTTATATTTAAATTGCCGTAAATGTACGAAGACTTTGTATTAAGTATATTGTTAAATTTGTATTGTAATAATTTATTAAATATTTTATTTTAATTAACTACTCGTGTCATACGTGGGTCTTAAGCTAGTGTGTATGTTGGAACCTGTAAATGACTAATGTGCTAAAGGCCAAACAGCTTATCATGAGAAATCAGTTGTTCTTCACTATAAAGAATAAATAATAAAGATTGTTTCCAAAGACTGATTTAGAAGAACTGATGTTATAATATAACTGGTCTTGAAGTATTGCTTATAACAAAGGATTGATATTGAAAAATAAAGGTCTTGAAGTAACAAATCATAAAGCAATTGTTATGTGATCTTCATTTTAAGTTTGCTTTGTATTTTATTAGTAGTTTTTGTTTAAGTTAGTTTATCAGTTGTTTGTAACGATTTCTATTAGATGCCGTTTCAACCTTTAGCTCATCAGCGTTTTCATTTTGTATAAATGATCAAGAGAGTCTCCTAATCATTAACACTTTTCATTGTAATTTTACACGCATCTTATAAGTACCACATAGTACAATCAGAGAAGATGAGCTAATGGTGAAGCGAAGTAGTATATACTTGTAATAACGTATCTTGAATTATACCATAGTTACCATAGATTTAGATTTAAACATACATGATTACAATAGATTGGAGGTTGATATGCTAGCCAAATGATAACATAAACGGTAAGAGTTCATACTTCTTAAAGCGCAAGTCTCCGTATTACATTACATGGAATCCGTAATTACGATACTTTGTTTGATTCGGTTTAAATTTTAAGCGATTCATCGGTTTTAAGTAATCAAAAACCATTACTAGACTATATAGTAGGTATAGGGGATACATATTTGCTAACTTGTTGCACGAAACTTAGGATAATTCTTTAATTATACATATTTAAATTTAAATTATTAAGATAAAAATTAATGAATATCCCCATGATTATTGCTTAGCCGTTTGAAAGAAGGTTTTAGGGTTTAGTCCCCTTGTAAAACCTCCATTGCAGTCATGTTCTAGATCAAACTCACATGGATATCATCACATTCCTTTTATGTAAAAATCATTAATGCATAGATACACAGAGATTGCATATATTTTCCTTAATTACATTTACTTTTTTATCATTAAGGTGTACATAATAAATACATACCTCTTAATCTTTCTCACTAATTCATTTAGGGTTTCATCATTTTTTCTTCTTGCCGCCGATTATTCTTCTCAAGTCACCAAGAAAGTTACTTGATTGTCAACTTTTTGCACAGGTTTGATTTTATTTTTTTACATAATTTTTTGTGGGTTTTTAGTTTTACCCAAAATTATGATCCATGTAGTCTTGAATTTCAATCTTTTTGATTCATTTGCCTATGAAGGATCTTTGATCATCATCTCATTATCAGTTTAAGGGCAAAAAAAATTCAGGGTTTTTAATTTTAAGCCCAAATCTATAATCTTGAAAATTTTGTAAACGTTTTGAATTCACAAAACTCTGAAAAAAGATGATTTTATGCATTTGATGAATTTTATTTGATATAAAAATGAAATCTTGAGTGTTTAAACTTTCTTGATTATTATGTACTCTGTTTCTTGATTATTGTACTGTTAATGTCTTGTTTTTTTCTTTATTGTATGCATGCAGCAATTGTACCGATTCTAATTAAAACTCTTAGAAAATAATAAGTTAATCCCCATAATTTGTATGATTTGAGTTAAAAAGGTTTAATTTTTAGCAACTTACATTGTGTGTGTTGTACTGTTGTTGATGTCTCTAACTGAATTTTGACCCAAAGTTTTGTAATTATTGACCAGATTCAGATTCTTTGACAATGATTCAACAAAATGAATCAAACTCCAAGTTTGAAGTCAACATGAACCCTGCAAAGTCAACATCTTTCCGCCCCGGTGGTCAAAGATCCACCTTCTCAAACCTCCCTGTGAATAGAGGAACCACTCACATATTCTACAAGACTAGAATATGCCAGAAGTTTCTAGAAGGAAACTGTCGTAATGGTGACGGCTGCACGTTCGCTCACGGCCCTAATGATCTGCGTGAGCCGCCGCCAAATTGGCAAGAACTTGTGAAAGATAACAATAACAATAACAATAATGGTAATAATAATAATAATAATAATAATAATAATAATAATAATAGAGGTGGGAACTGGAATGATGATCAGAAAATAATTCACCGAATGCGGATTTGTAGAAAGTTTGTTAACGGGGAAGAATGCCCGTATGGAGAAAAGTGTAATTTTCTCCATGAAAGTCCTGCGAAGTTCAAGGTTGAAGCAGGAATGGATAGTGGAAGAGCAAGAGAGAGTTCTGTGATCAACATTCAAACTGCTGTTGACTATGGTAAAAGTAAGACCGAGGCCGGTCAAGATGCTTTTACCACTGTCAAGACTGATCAAGATGGCTCGCGAGTGAAGACGAGTTTTTGGAAAACTCAAATTTGTGGCAAATGGGAAACTACTGGCCATTGCATATATGCAGATAAATGTCACTTTGCTCATGGGCTTGCAGGTTTGAATTCATTCAATTTGTGATAAAAAAATGAAAACTTCCCTTGTGAAATATCATATATACCCTTGAAAACTAGTTAAAATGTCATATTTACCTATTTGACTATTTCAATTTTATGGGTATATTAGATATTTTAAGTCTGATTTGGGTATATGATATTTTGCAAGATCGTAAGAATATATATATATGAAATCTACTTCAGTTATATTAGCTTAAACGAACGGCTACATATTAACTTGTTAATAAAGTCGAACATATATTTTCTTGGTTTAATGAAACAGATAAATCTCACAATTTAAGAAAATATCGTTGACAGGTAGAAGCGAAAATTTCAAGTTAAAAATGGGTAAATATGATATTTTTGAGTTTAAGAGAAATAAGGGTAAAGCCGCCATCTATTGACTTGTTTTAATGAAAATTTCAAGAAAATATCCCAACTAGTTTTTAAGGGTATATTATATATAATATATGATATTTTAAGTTTGAGTTTGGTATATATGATAGATATTTTATAAGTTTGTAAGAGTAGTAATGACAAATTCTGCAGTATTGCAGGAGTGTTTTTGTTGTTTGTAAAGATGGGAACTTGATAGTTAACTTTCACTATATTTTCGGGTCCACATAAGACTTTCTTGTATATAAAGTTAGGAGCTTTTGGTCTTTTTTGATATAAAGATATGAAAATACAATTAATACTTGATATTTGAGCAATTTTTCTTATTTTTGTTCATGTTAGAACTTAGAACACACAACACGCATGCACTAGTACATATAATGTAATTGCACATTATGATGCATCTTTGTAAGCGTCAATAACAATATTCTTGTTTCTGTCAAAGCTACACAATCCGGCTGGACATGCTAGCGGTTCGGTTGCTGCCCAAATGGTCAACTGTCCCACCACCGAACCATCGGCTACTGGCTCAGCAGTCGCTGCGGTTCCTGTTGCACGGAAAGGTATTGGAAAAGGGTTCTTGAAATTAGCAAATAGGAAGCTGAGCGGCATCTATGGAGACTGGATCGGTGATGATGAGGATGATTTGAGTTAACTAGAGTTTGACAGCCATTGGAGCTAAAATAAATTGATCTTTTTAGGTATTGGATTTTATATGTTTTTTGGTTCTTATTCCAAATAAAACTCATTTGCATGTTGTTTTCCATTGGTTCTTGAATATTTTAGATGATTTTCTGCATGAACGAATTTGATTATGTATGTGTAAACTTATTGCTAATTTCACCATCATCTCTATCACCAAATATACGGTGCCCGCACATAATGTATATATGTGTGAACCATCGTGTGGGCAAAAGTGAAATTGCACAAATTTTGACGTTATTTTACTAATTTCGTGAAAATAACGTTAAAAGTGATGGAAGGTTAATCAGGCATCATGTGGTGGCGTTGATAGCCAAAAGACAATGGTACATGCACCAATCGGCGGTGTCCCGATGGTTGAGTGTTATGTGCCATATGTCCAAGGCTTTATGTCTTTCTATTCCTAAAGGGTAGAGGTAAGACTGTCTACATCTTACTCTCCTCAGACCCTACCATAGCTTCGCTATTGATGAAATATACTGGGTTGGATGATGATGATGATGGTGATCTCTATCACCAAACTCTGACCTATCACCCAAATTCGAATAAACTATGTAACCCAAAAATGACCCGGTGAAATTATCCTTGAATTATAGTGTTGTTCTGTTTTAAGATCCTTGTTACAAGGAAACTTCTTACATCTTATTCTAGTAATGAATATATGAAAACTTCACAAGACATATGTTAATACATATGCCTGATTCCTTAACAAATGTAACATATCATCTTGTGTTCTCTGCATGCGATCGGGACGTAGGTGGCTGATATCTCAAGGTTTAGAATGGAATTTAAATTTGAGCCTTTTCTTTCTTTAAATGCTAATTAGTTATCAACCATCTTACAATAACTATTTTCAGAAAATATATTAGGACCGTTTTGAGAAATCTTCAAAATAAATTGAATATTGTTGTTAAAAGGGTTTTTCTAATACGGGTTTAACGGTTTAAAAGGTTTAATTGCAAATAATCACAATCAAAATATACATGGGTCGTATGCATTCATTTGACACAGGTCATGTGTGGTCCAAAAAGGAAAAGAGCTTTGACAATAGGATACATTTGACGTGTCGTCTTAATAACCTATGTGTTGTGTACTTGTGTTATGTTGACATGCTTTATGTGCTTTTCACAAGATATATACTATATGCAACAATTAAAGCCATGCAATTCTCAAATGGGTCATGTAAGTCATGTAGAAGGTGAAAAAACATGGGTTTTATAGTTCTTTATTTGGAAATTTTGCCTTTCCGACTAAAAACTATATACCTTGTTTGATTGTTTATAAATCCAACTAGGAGCAGGTAATCTTGGAAATATATCAGAACAACAATAGGCGACTGACATGACCACAGCATGATGAATTACATCAATAATAATAGAGCGTGTTACAAGATGTACGTAGGAGTGTGACTGTGTGAATTGAGCTGGTCGTAAGTTATTGAAGATTAGTTTGCTAAAAGTTCAAACATCCCAAGAACTTATATGAGTTTGTATTTATATTTAGAGCATGTTTGGGATTGAGTTTGAAAAATGTTTATTGGCTTATTTGTGTTTTCAAAAAGACAATAAGCTAAAATGCGTGATGGCAATCACAGAAATAAATA
This sequence comes from Bidens hawaiensis, assembly GCF_021521415.1. NCBI lineage: Eukaryota > Viridiplantae > Streptophyta > Magnoliopsida > Asterales > Asteraceae > Bidens > Bidens hawaiensis. The sequence continues at coordinate 136,597 of NW_027497487.1, forward strand.
TATTTTAGCTTTTTGAAAGGGTTAAAAAACATTTTTCCAAAAGCCTCAAATCCTGGCTTTTTAAAATGACTTTTTGAAAAAGCCAGTAAGTCAATAAGCATTTTCAAACGCAATCCCAAACACGCTCTAAAGCACTTTAATGAATGAGCTCGAACTCGAGCTTGAGTAGGCTCGCTAGCTTAAGCGAGCATTCTATTATATAAGGAAACATAAATTATATAACACTTGATGTTATGTAATTAAATATTATATATTATGTTATATATAAAAGTTTTAATCATAAATATGTATAAAAAATTAAAATATAGATAAATAAAATAAGAAAAATAATAAACAAGCTCAAGTTTTAGAAACATGACTCTGATGAGTTAAGTTAAAGCTCTTTTAAGTTAAAAGAGTCAAGCTACAAACACACAAGATAAAGTTAATGACAATAACACAATGGACTTACTAAAGACATGATTACTAGACATTAAGCTTAAGGTAACAATAGTACATCAAACTCTAAAAACCATTATTATGTGAAGATTTTTGGTGGGATGACTTTCTAGCCATACACCATGGATTAGTACATGACAACAATACGGCTAGTCACATTCTAGAAGCGTCATTCGACCAAGATAGTGACAACAAATTGTAAGGCCCCGTTACCGGTAACCCTACTTTCGTGTTGGATTTACTCATAAACACAGTTCTAAATATCATAGTTAATTAAAAACTTTACGCGGAATATAAAACTTTCATAAAACATTACATATCAAATCATAATCATGTCTTAAAACATTCCTCTTTTCTTTCAAAATCAAAACATAACTTATAAAACATAACAGATCTTCAGATGCCAGGCTTTAGTCTTCTGCCATGTGTCCTCCACTCAAGCCAGCTGTCTCATCCTACTCACCTGCGTGCATACTAAAAGTCAGCTACGCTGAGTGAGTTCTAGTTAATCATACAATACCATACAATACCTTATTACATACATACGTTCTTAACCTCATAACTTTCTTTCATACACACATAAGTACTCATACCTTCATTCTTACTTACATACTTTCTTTCTTACTTACATACTTTCTTTACATTCATAATCATACGTTTTTAAGAGCCTTTCGCCCTATAACCTCACAGATATTATAAGGGTCTGGTCCCTAACATCACAGATATTATAAGGGTCTGGTCCCTAACATCACAGATATTATGAGGGTCTGGTCCCTATCCTCACAGATATTGTAAGGGTCTGGTCCCTAACATCACAGATATTATCAGGGTCTGGTCCCTAACATCACAGATATTATAAGGGTCTGGTCCCTTGTTTTCGAATATTAGTAGGGTTCGATTCCCTCTTCGTTACCATACAACCATGCATCATACCTCGAGTATTATTAGGGCTCGGTACCCTTTTCGTAACCATACAACCATACAACCGTCATTTCCTTCTTTTCTTAACTTTATTACGTTCATACACATAAACATACATATCATACTTGCCATATTTATAACGTTACAACCTGACAGTACGTGCAATATCCGAAGATCGTTCACGAACCCTCAAGCAATCATTCATACATATCACATATATCACATATGGCTTTATAACGTTACAACCTGACAGTACGTGCAATATCCGAAGATCGTTCACGAACCGTCAAGCAATCATTCATACATATCACATATATCACATATGGCATACACTTATCACTTAGGATAAATGTATTAACAACACATCAAGTATGCACACAGCCCCGAAAACATAACAAGGAATGGGGCTAGAAACTCACCTGGATCCTGTTACGCTCGCCGTTGATCGTAATTCATTTCTTTAACTGGGCTCGGCTAACTGTATAATATTTACACATATCAATTAACTACTACTACTCGTTTTGTATTTCCATCTATATATGACCCACAACGAACGGGGGTCCGGGGGCAGCGCCCCTGGCAGCGGGGTTCTAGGGGCGGCAGCCCCTAGCGGGGTCCAAGGGGCAGAGCCCCTGGCTGGGGTTAAGCTGCCAGGTCAGCTTGGAAAAATTTTATTTTCGATAACTGCCTTAACACATTTTCCATTAGGTTTTTAATTTATTTTATAAACGAACTTCACTTCAGGCGAAGTTATACCTTAGGCGAACTTGGCTTCAGGCGAAGTTAAACCTTAGGCGAACTTGGCTTCAGGCAAAGTTAAACCTTAGGCGAACTTGGCTTCAGGCGAAGTTATACCTTAGGCGAACTTGGCTTCAGGCGAAGTTAAACCTTAGGCGAACTTGGCTTCAGGCGAAGTTAAACCTTAGGCGAACTTGGCTTCAGGCGAAGTTATACCTTAGGCGAACTTGGCCGTAGGCGAAGTTATCCTTAGGCGAAGTTACGCTTGAAGGCGAAGTTACGCTTGAAGGCGAAGTTCATCAGGCGAACTTAATCTTGCAGGCGAAGTTATCGCGCTGCAGATCTGTTTGCCCATAACTCCTTCGTTTCTTAGCCAAATAACTCGATTTTGGTACCCACGGAATCGTATGATCAGCGCCTACAAATCCCAACCATCAAATCGGCCTAAAATCGACGTTTTAGGGGTCCGATTTGGGCAGTTTGGGTTTCGGGTCCGGTTAACCCATCCAATCCTAACCATTTTCAGTAATATTAACTTTGTTGGATTTGTTCTTACCTTACCAACTCAGATCTATCAACGAAATCTCGGGTCTCGGCTTCGAATCTTGATCGGTTAGAATGCGGTGTTTTGAGGAGTGTGTGAAGTGTGTGTGGAGTTTGGTGAGAAATGAGATATTTTGGGATTTTGGGGGTATTTATATCCCTGAAATCCCATTCTCATTTATCCTATCTCAATTAATCCAAGTCCATGACCCGCTCTTACCCGATATTAATAATTAAAAACGCGAAATCACTAACATAACTTTCTTTATTCAACATTATAAATTTTAGGATGTTACACAAATGAACAAATTGTCCATTGTTTTCGACATTTTGTGGTCCTTCATCCAAGTCCATGTTGATAGCTAGCGTGCATTCCCACCTTAAGTTCCTTGTTATACATGGGTAACGCCTATGTTAGATATTTATACATAATTTAATGCCCACGCACTTTATGATGACAAGGATAAATAGAACATGATTGTGCAACAAAGATAAACAAATAGATTGAATTACGTGTAAAGATTACAGGCGATGGTCTTCCTCGCGTGACAACACTAAGATAGAGAATACGAGAACAATGATACAATAAAGATAATGTTACAAAGATGATATGATTAAGACGATACTAAAAAGAAAAGTATGGCAATTCCGTAATGCCTAATAATAACATGACAACCACGACTTTAAGTGCGAAAACACTATGCTGGACTTGCTAGTCTTGCGGTGGCTATGATAAAATATTTATGAAAGGAATGATATGCCGAAGCAAACGATTTTATTGACTCAAATAACTAATACTTGCTAATTTCCAATTCCTACTTGGTCTATGCGTATGTTGTGGAGGTTAGAGAAGAAGATCTATTATTATTTCAATTCCACAATGTCAAAATGCATCAGGTTCATGGCTTAGCAATGCTAGATATTTCCGTTTATATGTATTTGGACTCATAGCTGATGGTTAGATGTTTTCCGTATTTGTTTTAATATATTCGGGCTTTTAAAGAAAATCTTATAACGGTTTTTATAATTTAGGTTGGTTACTTGGAGAGTATCGTTAAGGGGAAGCAAACCATTTGGAAACTCAATAACAAAAAAACGGTATCCTTTCTTCATGGCCGACCATTGGAATTTTGAAGAAAATTTGACCATTAATTAACTTAATTAACTGTTTTAATGATTGGTCAAGCCCCCAAAGCTTACCACATGACACATTTTTAAGTTTAACGCCATTGCATAACAGATCTCATGCTTTCTTTGAATAGATAAATAAAAACCCATTAATAAATTCAATATTATTTATGACTTATACTTCTACATTCACATGAGTTCTATATTCTAACCATTTTGACCGTTGGTATTAACTTATTTATTTTAATATTTAATTGTAAAACATGGCACAACAAGCAGAACCATTTTAATAACCAAAACTCTTATACCAACTGAAATGGGTCGGATATGTGAAATAAAAAATCAATGAATATGAAAGAAATATAACATATAACAATTGTGTTTAATCAAAGATAACTTAGTGATAAAAGTACTTATATAAGTGTTTCAACAAACTTAGTGATAAAAGATAAAAACTGAAAAGATAAAACACTAAAGAAACGATAACTTAAGCATATAAAACGAAATACTTAAGAACATTTGAATTCAAATTCTAGTGACAAGTGTTAACTCCTAATTTCACGCAACCGGATAGGTGAGCGGATCCGATTCTAGATCTGGATCGAGTTCGTTATTTGGGTCATAAGTATATGCACCAATTCCCCTCATCAAAATGGCAAGCGTTCAAATCCTGCAATGTGCATATTAGGTAATTTAGTTAATATGGTATAAATTATATATCGGTATATCAAAGAATGTACAATTTATACACCCCTCTTATCTTACCAACCGTTCTATTTTGTGTATCGACATATAGATCCGTTTTGAGAAATCTTCAAAAAATATTGAATATTGTTGTTAATAGGGTTTACTAACACGGGTTTAACAGTTTAAAGGTTTAATTGCAACTAATCACAGGTCGTGTGCGCATTCATTTGACACAAGTCATGTGTGGTACGAAAAGGAAAACTTTGATAGGAATCAATTGACGTGTCGTCTCAATAATCTATGTGTGGTGTTATGTTGACATGCTTTAGTGGTTTACACAAGATATACATATTATATACAACTCATGCAATTCTCAAATGGGTCATATAAGTCATGTAGAAGGTAAAAAAAACATGGGTTTATAGTTCTTTATTTGGAAATTTTGACTTACCGACTAAAAACTACATACCTTGTTTGATTGTTTATGAATTTAACTAGGGCTATGGGTCATATAAGTCATGTAAAAGGTAAAAAAAATATGGGTTTTATAGTTCTTTATTTGGAAATTTTGACTTACAGACTAAAAACTACATACTTGTTTGATTGTTTATGAATTTAACTAGGGCTATGGGTCATATAAGTCATGTAGAAGGTAAAAAAAACATGGGTTTTATAGTTCTTTATTTGGAAATTTTGACTTACCGACTAAAAACTACATACCTTGTTTGATTGTTTATGAATTTAATTAGGGATATGGGTCATATAAGTCATGTAGAAGGTAAAAAAAACATGGGTTTTATAGTTCTTTATTTGGAAATTTTGACTTACCGACTAAAAACTACATACCTTGTTTGATTGTTTATGAATTTAACTAGGGCTGCCATTTTTACACGAAACTCGAAACCCAACCCGAAAAAACCCGTTTATGAACCCGAACTAACCCGACTCGAAGAACCAAACCCGAGCCCCAACTGAAGTAATTCAGGTTGGTTCTCGGGTTTGATTTATAAGATTTGGGTCAACCCGAATAAACTTTTAGCTTTGAAATTAAATATATTTTTATATATAAAAGGTAAATTCTTAGCCACTAAAATTATCTGAATCTGGCTCTAATCGAATGTTGTCATTCTAACTATTATGGATTGATTGCTTATTACGGAGTATTAATTTATGTTTTCCGTTTATTACTAATAGCAATCGTAATCGAACAACCAAATCAAGCCCGGTTGATACGATTATGGTTCGAGATAGTTTTACTCTTCATTTGAATTGTTTTATCAAGTTAGGCTAATTTATTATCTAATTATTTGTGTTATAAGCAAAGAAGAACATGTTGTTTTAATTTTGGCATTGTGTTTTTTTTTTTTAAAAAATGGTTTTGTGTTTTTTTTTCTTCTAGGATACTTGAAACACGATTAACCCAACCTGAAAAACCCAAACCCGAAAAACCCGTGAAAGATTTGAGTTGGGTTTCTAGTCAATATTTAAAACTTTGAAACCCGAATAAACCGACCAAAAAACCCGAAACCCGAACCCGAAGAACACCCGTAAATCAAACTAGGAGCACGTAGACACACATTTTAATGCTTATATGCTTATGACGTATGATGGAGATACATCAAAACAACAATAGACAATGCACATGACCACGACATAAATTACGCCAATAAAAATAGAGTGTGTTATAAGATAAACTTCATTAATGCCTATAAAAATAGAATGCCTTACCATATGCACTTAGGAGTGTGGCCGTATTACAAACTTACAAGATAAGCTTAAAGTAATAATTTAAAAACTTACAAGATAAGCTTAAAGTAGCAATTGCACATCATACTCTAAACACCATTTTATGTGAAGATTTTTGGTGAGGTTACTTTCTTGCCATACACCGAGGGTTAGTACATGACAATACGGCTAGTCACATTCTAGAAGCATCATTCGACCAAGACAATGACAACAAATGAGCCAATTGTCCTCTGTTTTCGACATTTCTTAGTCCTTCACCCGAGTCAATGATGCTAACTAGCGTGCATTCTCACATTAAATTCCTTGTTATACATGAGTAACGCCTATGTTAGATATCTATACATGACTTAATGTCTCGTGCTTTATGATGACACGACAAATATAACATGATTATACAATAAAGATAACCAAATGAGTTGAATTATGTGTAAAAATTCGAGAACGATGATATAATAGAGATAATTAATGTTAGAAAGATGATACGATTAAGACGATACTAAAAAGGAGAAATATGGTAATTCCTCAATGCATAATGAATAACATGATAGACACGACTTTAAGGACTTAAAACACTTGCTGAACTTGCTACTCTTGACGTTGCTGTGTTAAAATATTTATGAAAAGAATGATATGCTGAAGCAAATGATTTTATTGACTCAAATAACAAACACTTGCTAATATCCAATTCCTATTTGGTCTATGCATATGTTGTGGAAGTTAGAAAAGAAGATTTATGATTTAAATCCCAGTCTAAAAATATATTTCATGGCTTAGCAACATTAGATGTTTCCGTTTGTATGCATTTGGGCTCATAGCTGATGGTTAGATGTTTCCCGTTTTTGTTTTAATATATTCGATCTTTCAAATAAAATCTAGCCGCGAAATTAATAATTTAGGTTGGTTAGTCGGAGAGTATCGTTAATAGGAGACAAACCATTTGTAAATTGAATAACAACAAATTTGGTATCCTTTCTTCAAGGCCGACTATTCCATTGGAATTTTGAAGAAAATTTGACCATTAATTAACTTAATTAATTGCTTTAATGATTGGTCAAGCCCCCAAAGCTTACCACATGACATATTTTTAAGTTTAACGCCATTGCAGAACAGATCTCATGCTTTCTTTGAATAAATAAATAAATCCGTTAACAAATTCAATATTATTTATGACTTTTACTTCTACCTTCACATGAGTTCTATATATTAACCGTTTTGACCATTGGTATTAGCATTTATTTTAATTTTTAGTAATAAAACATGGCACGACAACCAGAACCATTTTGATAACCAACAACTCGTATACCAACTAATATGGGTCGGATATGTGAAGTAAAAAATCGATGAATATGGAAGAACAAGAACAAATAAAGTTATGTTTAATCAAAGAAAATAATCAACTTTAAATTTCAAATCAAAAGTACTTATATGAGTGTTTTAACCTATGTTGCATGGGAACTGGTACTGGAACGGGAAACGGGCACGAGTACGGGAAAGGGAAACGGAAAAACTCAAAAAATTAAGAAACGGGTACTGCACGGGTACAGCAATAAATGCATATAAAAAATAAATATATATTATAGATAATGTACCACAAAGCCCAAAATATATTTATACGTTGATGTAAACTTCAAAATTTATACATCATAATCAATCATAAGTCTTTTAAAATCAATCATAATCAATCATAGTAATAATAGAGAGGGCTAAATACTGAAATACACAAACTAATTTTAAACATTTTATGTTAAAACTTATAAGTTTTGAGGACTAGATACAAACAATTGAAAGTTAAATGGGTAAAATGTTAATATATCTAAAGTTATTTAAACCTAAATAACCTAAAAGGTGAAGTTACAGCCGTGATTACTCTTCTTCTTCATTGTTTCTGGAAAATACTACAGCTCCGACGCCAGAATATGCTGCCGGAAACCTTTAAAAAACGTCCCCAAATTCTGGAAACGAGTGGAAACGCCCTTTGACTTATCGGAACGGTCAAAGACCGTCCCCTAGGAAACGGTCAAGAAACGTTTCCGGCCGTCCCCGACGCCGTTTCTGTCCCCGGCGAGTTTCCGGGACGGGGTACGGCAGGTTAGCGCCGTTTCCGTGCATCAGAGGTTTTAACAAACTAACTGATAAAGATAAAAACCGAAGATATAAAACACTAAAAAACGATAACTTAAGCAAATACAATGATATACTTAAGCAGTGGCGGGTGTATAGTATAACTAGGGGTAGCCTCCGCCACTCCTCAACTTTTCGTCGATAGTGTAATTTCTTTTTTCATTTTGGGTTGGTTTTTTGTATTTCGTTAACCCTGAAAAAATATTACGTTACCCATATTTGTTTAAAGCCCAACCAATTCAAAAGTTCAAATCAAATAAAGTCCAAGCAAAATTGATAGCCTCTAGCAAATAAAAACCATTAACTTTTTTTCTTCTTTTATTTGAACGAGAGACATCAAACAGAAACATGCTCATGCAGAAATAGGCTCAACATAATCATCATTTTTTAGAAGTTCATATTAAATAAAGGCTAAACAAAGTTAATAGCCCAAAACAAATAAAAACCATTAACCATTTTTTTCTTTTGTTTGAACGAGAAACAACAAACGGAAACACGCTTAACGAAATCATCATTTTGAGGTTGAAGCTTTTAATACGGTTTTGGATATGCAAATTCAAGAACTTGGAAATAGATTCATTGAGGTCTCAACTACTTTGTTAGAAAATATGTCCGGTTTAAATTTATGATATTCGTTTTTCAAGTTTGATATATCTAAGATAGTGGTCTTTTCGGAGATGTATCCGAATGATTTTAGTAATGAAAAGAGGGTGTATTTTAGGTGATCGTACAAAATTTTATCTCATTTTAAAAGAAGATGATAAATTTGCAAGATTGAATGGAACCTGTGACTGTGTCATGTAATGGTGAAAAGCGAAAAGCACACCACTTTTCCTTTGGTTTATTGAATACTGAAGCCAGTGTTAGTTTTACCGATTACAATCGCAACTGTTGAAAAATGTTTTTTCTAAAATGAAGCTTATCAATGCGGCTTTGCGCAAACAAATGGGTGATAAGTATTTGAACAATGTGCAGTCGAAAAATAAACGCTTGATACAAATAAAAAAGAGGGTGTAATGACTCAATTTCAAGATTTCAAAAACCAAAGAGGAGAAATTTACACCCATGTGTTTAATTATATTTATTATCATGTTTCTACTTTTGTTTCGTTTACATTGTATGAATAACAGCAAAAAAAAAAATTGTAACGTTATTCCTGAGATTTATGTCTAAATCTACCACTTTTCCTCACTCCTAAATTCATGTAACTAGATAGGTGAGCCGATCCGAATCTAGATATGGGGAGTTCATGACCTGGGCCATAAGTATATGCTACAATTCCCCTCATTAAAATGACAAACGTTCGAATCCTGCAATGTGCATATTATGTAATTTAGTTAATATAATATAAATAAATTAGACATTGGTATACAGTTACACACCCCTCTTATCATATCAACCAGTCTATTTTGTGTATCGACATATAGATATGCTATACAGTTGTTTAATCATGATATAATTCCTTTTATACGACCGTTTAACTGATGACAATTCACTTTATACGGTCTTGTATACGAGCGTATGTATATACCCAGAAATAATAATGAAATAAATTATAGAGATTAGATTAGTAAGCATAACATAACTATTTCTTTGAGAATTACGTTGTCCTACCCCAAACATAACATGAATTGCTTATTTTTCAATGAGATGTGGCCCACACATTCAAGCATTAACACCTATGCCAAAATCCAATCAACGGTCCAAATTAGCCTCTGCAGATGGGCCACAGTCTTCAAAGTTAAACAGAGTGTTGAATATCTTGGCATTCCTCCTTTGACTTCGTCTACCCTGCCACACAACGAACTTTCAACCGACCTCCATCTTTTATAAATAAATAAATTTACAAGCTTTGCACATAATAATAATAATAATAATAATAATAATAATAATAAAATCCATTAAATGCCACCATTACATTACAATTTACAATTACAATTACATAAATTGAAAGTGACCTCAAGAGTTAGGACAGTCTTGTAATTTCATCACCAACCCACCCCACTGGATTCCATCTTTCTATCATTATATACCCTCACAAACTCATTTTTAGAGAGAGAAAGCCAGAGATGGAGGCTTTACCAAGGTCAGAAATATCATTCAGAAGATCAGGGTCTTCTGGGCTTGTTTGGGATGACAAACTGCTCTCAGGAGAGCTTAAACCAACCAAGCCGAAAGATGAAGACGACAAGGACAAGACTCATGAGCCACAAAGATCAGAACCAAGACCTTACAAATCTGTTGAAGTTGAAGCCACTATTGACCCTCCATCCCCTAAGGTCTCTGGCTGCTGTGCCATGTTTGGAAAGCCTGTTAAATCCAGCAAGAACACACCCAACAAACACAAACCTAAACCCACCCATAAATCTTGAATCTTGAAAATCTTCTTGAAGTGGGTGAGCTTGATTCTATCTTGTTGTTTGTTGGGTGTTTGTGGGTCAGTCTTTGTTTTCCTTTTTTAAATACTTTTGGGTTTAGTTTCATGGGATACATCTCTATATCTATATATCCATACAAAGATATTATTGGGGGCATGGGAAAGTCTAGTTTTGTGTTCTTGGGATGCTGTCTTATGTAGGATTATAGTTTCTTGTGTTCTTTCTTCATGTAATTGTTTGTGTATACAATTCTTTCTTCTCTCCAAATTATGAGCGTGTCTTGTATAGAGAATCCCCAATTGCATTGAGGGTTGTACCTTGGAATGGATCACAATCACAAAGATTGGTACTATGAGTTGTGTTGAAAGAATTTGTGGATGAATCATCAACATCTTTTTATAATTTATACTTTACTTGTGGGTGTGTCAAAACTCAAAAGCTTTGATGTCCAAAGAATCCCTAATTACTACTATCTTGAATGTTTCCAAGAAGTACCTTGATGCATTAAAGGATTGTACTTTGATCCGCTATGGAGTTGTACCTTACAACGAAATCAGTGGCAATTACAAGATGGGCATCTTGTTCTTGGTGTATTTTGTTTGACAAAAACCAATCATGGTACAGCTTTTTGTTGCATATTGTTGTAATTTTGATAAAAGACAATAGAGGCTTCAAAAGAGATGGCTCCTTTGGAAATATTAGGCTGAGGGGTGTGGGGGGCGCGAGAGGGGGCGCGAGTGGGGGCGCCAGCCAATAATATTGTGACGTGTGGCAGAGAGAGAAACTTGATAAGATGGGTGTTGGTTGTGGTGCTCGCGCCCCTGGCCCTGGTGTGGAGGGGCGCGAGAGGGGGCGCTAGCGGTTTTTTTTTATTTTTTTATAAATGTATTAAAAAAACGTATTATTAAAAAAACTCATAAATTATTTAAAAAAACACACATTAATTAAAAAAACACATTAATATCTAAAAAAAAAATTAAAGTACAAAATAAAAAAAAAACATTAAATATCCAAACTATAATATGCTAAAAGTGAAAATAAAGCTAGCCATCTAAATTATAATAAAGCTTCAAAGATTAAGGGCTAAAAGTGAAAATACATTTAAATTATAATATGCTAGCCATCTCCTTCATTCCCGTTTTTCCGATTTGGGTTTCCGGCCGTCGGAATCCGACCTTGGCCACCTTAAAAAGCCTCCTTAAACTATTATTTTAACTGGATTCCCAAGCCCAACGGCTCTTCACGCATTCCCAAGCCCCCTTTACGCCTCTTCCCTCCCGCTACCCCTCTTGCGCCTGCGTTGTTTTTCGTGCTCGCGCCCCTCTCGGGCCTCGGTGGTGTGGTGCTCGCGCCCCGGGGCGCGAGCGGCTGGCCTCACGCGCCCTTTCTCGCGCTCCATACCCCTCAGCCTTATTATTATTTAAATGTCAATTGCATGTGATGTGATGGTGGCGTGGTTAATTTATATTTTTCTAAGTATTTTTATCATGCCACAATTATATGAGTGTTGATTGCACCATCCTCGTATGGCTATGATGGCATCCACATATGCCCATTCCTTTATTTTATTAATTAATTACATTTACCCAATTCGGCCAGTAGACACCTCTAGTTGGAGATAGACTATAGAAAAAAAATGTAATTGCTTTATAATATCTTTGTCCTGAAAATTAATTAAATTAATTTAATAACTCATGTAATAGTGTATATACTTTTGGTTTAAAATACTTTTGGTTTAAAGCTGATCGGTTTATTGGTTTAAACACTGGGTAAAGTTAAAATACAAAAGACAACAAAAATGAGAAGGGTGAGAAGGAATCCAGTTCATTAATCTTGTATTTTAATAGCTGAGATTAATTTAATAAGTAAAAATTGATAGAAAGGGCATGAAGGTAATAACACACCTTTGTTGACTTTCTCTCTCCACATGCAAGGCACATGCCAATCCCCCCATCATTTTAAACTGTTCGTAACTTTTTCATACGACATTATTTTTTTTAAAAAAAATCACCATAATAATAAGCGTTTTTTTATCTTTAATATGAGTATCATATTGTTATATAAAAATTAAAAAAACTTAATGGGTTTTCTTAATTGTGTTTTTTTGTTGTTCATTGTGTCATTGTGTAATATGTTGTTTCCATTGTGTTTTACGTTTCAAGTCATTGTGTTATACGTATTCACCATTGTGTCTTGCGTTTTAGGTAATTGTGTTATACGTATTCACCATTGTGTCTTACGTTTTAGGTCATTGTGTTATACGTATTCACCATTGTGTTTTACGTTTCAAGTTATTGTGTAACATGTATTAAGTATTGTGTTTTATGTATTAGATAAAAAGACACAATGGTGTGCGAAAAGACACAATGATAAGCGAAAAGACACAATGGTGTGCAAAAAGACACAATAACGAAAAAAGACACAATGACGAAAAAGACAAAATAATAAGCGAAAAGACACAATGGTGTGCGAAAAGACACAATGGTGTGCGAAAAAAGACACAATGATAAGCGAAAAGACACAATGGTGTGCGAAAAGACACAATGGTGTGAGAAAAGACACAATGACGAAAAAAGACACAATGATAAGCGAAAAGACACAATGGTGTGCGAAAGACACAATGGTGTGCGAAAAACACAATAACGAAAAAAGACGCAACGGTGTGCGAAAAAAGACACAATGATAAGCGAAAAGACACAATGACGAAAAAAGACACAATGGTGTGCGAAAAGACACAATGGTTTGCGAAAAAACGCAATGATTAAAAAAGACACACTGATAAGCGAAAAGACATAATAGTGTGCGAAAAGACACAATGACGTGATTTTTGTTTTAAATTTTACATAACAAAAATCATACTCATGTTAAAGATAAAAAAAACACTTGTTATTATGATGATATTTTTTTTTTAAAAAAAATGTCATACGAAAAAGTTACAAACGTTCTAAAATGTTGGGAGTATTAACATATGCCTTGCATGTGGAGAGAGAAAATGTGTACAATTACCTATATACCCTTTTTCTTTTGGTCCCTCCTTGACACATGTCAATTATTTATGGCTTCTCACACTTCTCATTTTTCTTACCCTTTGTAGAATAACTTGACCCATTTTAAGTTATGCGTAGTGGAGGGGTTACAAATGGGGGTGAATTGTGACACGTGTTGTCCAGTCAACAAAGGGTGAGAATTTGTTTTTGGGGTGTAATGGTGTAGAACTGTAGGGGGGCTACAAGTTGGGCCCACAGTATCTTTTTTTATTATTTTCTTAATAAAAACCAATTTAATTAAATAATTAAATAAAAATATATTAAAATTAAAAAATAAATACAAAAAAATACATAAAACTAAAAAAAACACACAATAATAAAAATAAATCATAATAAAAAAACACACCACAACAAAATACATATAAAAATACAAATAAAAAAACTAATTCATTCGTCTTCATCTTCGTCTTCGTCCCCATCCTCGTCTTCGTCCAACTCTTCGTCCACAACGGGACGATTATCCCACACGTGTTGAACCAAATCCGCCTTCAGTTGGTGATGTATATCACTTGATGTGAGCTAGTGAATGTTATACGTTCGTTGGTCTTGGGTTGGTTCAGGGAACTGTTTTGGAACGCTTCCTGGTGTATAGTATTAACATATTGTGTTTCCCTCGTCTTCTAAAATCATATTATGCAATATGATACACGTATACATGGCATCGTTCATATTTGCCAGCGTCTATACACGACAAGAGTTTTTCACATAATGCCAACGTTTTTTTAAAACCCCGAAACACCTCTCGATATCCTTTCTCGCGGACTCTTGCTTCTTCTTAAAATAATCTCTTTTTCTTCGATCGGGTCTTGAAACGTCTTGACGATAATCGAGTACTCTGGATATATCCCATCTCCCAAATAGTATTTGTGACGATAGAAGTTATCGTTGGCATAAAACGGTAAGACTGGTATGCTACGGCTGATGTAATACTTTAGCACGGGCGACGTGTTGAGAACGTTTATGTCGTTGTTGGACCCGACTGAGCCGAAGTAGGCTGACCAAATCCAGAGGTCGTGTGAACAAATGGCTTGAAGACTAACCGTTGGCATTCCATGGTCACCACGAGTGTATTGACCTCGCCATGCGGTTGGACAGTTGGCCCACTCCTAATGCATGCAATCTATACTTCCAATCATGCCTGGAAAAGAAGGTTTGCTTTCGTGTGTATATGCGAGTCAGGTCGTTTGAAGTAGGAATCCTCAGATAACGACGAGAGTATAATTGTATTATTCCTATACAAATAAATTATTAAAAAATATTTATATTAAAAACAATAATTAATACAAACAATTTAAATTATACTGAAAAGCAAAAATTCTCCAACGCATCTCTCGTTGTTTTCTCAGTCATCTTTAAATACTCGTCATTGATATCGGTCGTGTTGCCGTATGCGAGGATGCGTAGAGCCGAAGTACACTTTTGGATGGCGGAGAATCCTAAATATTCTCTTGTGTCGGGTTTCTGTTGAAAATACTCATACTCCCGCTCCATATCTCCAACGATGTGCAAAAATAAACGCTTGGACATCCGAAAACGACGTCGAAACATAGCGTCGTTATATGTAGGTGTGTCGTTGAAGTAGTCTTTCATCAAACGTGCGTTCGCTTGCTTACGATCCCGAAGGATATATGATCGTCTACGTGGTGGCGTATAACTAGTAGAGCCGGACACCATGTTATTGGCGACGGCCCGAACCGCGTTCGTGACCTCTAGATGCTCTTCCGCCACTCGTCGATGAATCTGATGAATTCTTCGACTCTCATTGATTAATTGATCCCAAATCTTGGCAGAATTCGTGGATCCAGGGAACTTATTGAGTTTGAAGAAGTATGAAATGATGAAAATGATTGGTATTTTTATGTTTGAGTTTGTGTATGATATGGTGAAAATGGTTTAATTGGTTTGATATTTATATTGAGTTTTTAATTTAATTTTTTTTAGTTAGCCGTTATCCAAGGGTATAATTATTATTATATTATTATTTTCATCTCTCGCCGGCGACAATATAACCCCGCCCTCGCCCCAATTCGCCCACATATCGCCGGGAAGGCGGTGTTCGCGCCCTTTCTCGCCCAAACCCACGCCCACTACATATGGTCTTAAGCATTTAACTTTGCTAACGAAATGTTTATCCAATTACATATTGTATAAATTTTTTAGCATTTTAACTTTAGTTATAACTTTTTGACTTTTTCAAGTTGGTCAAAAATAAAAATAAAAAAACTTTAATTGTAGCAGCTTTTCTACCTTCAACTTTAATCACAAATATATTTTTTGAATGGTACCGTAACAAACAAATTTGATACCAATTGAGTTACCCTACATCCTACTGCAATACGTCGGTTTAAAGCAACTACCTAATGATCTGCATTCTATATACTAACTACACATTTTTTAAAGAAGTTATAAACATATAAAATTAATCAACTTAAGATTACACAATAGAACTAAATCGAAGCATGTTAATTAAAAGATATACATTCGTAGGAAACAATTTTGTCATACAAAAATTATATCCATCATTAAAAACTAAGAGCATATCCAGTGAAAGATGCCGTCATTTACAAGTTTCAACTCACCATTGCCCATATACTCTCTCTCTCTCTCTCTCTCTCAAATTCCTGGTGGAATCTGGACGGCATATCGAACACCCACAGAAGATGCTCTAATCGTTATATACCGAAAATGCTTTAGTGTACGAAATCCGGTTTTATGTATACAAAATAACTTTGCAGATACACGCTAATCATTTGCTTATTTTTTTTTATTTTTGGTTGCTTTCACTCTTACCTAAAACCTAAGACAATTTGAACACTAATAGATAATCAATAATAAAATATGTGAAAACTAGTTGTTAAAGAGTATAAAAAGACAATGCATGTTAGTAATAATAAATTAGTTCAAATGGAAACAATACCGATAGTCTATAATTTGATCACCTAACACAACAAAGCATAAAAGATGTATATATATAAAATTTTCAGTTATTATTAATTATGTAAGTGACAAAGAGGTGATGTAAATTCTCTTCTCTACATCTTGGTCACAATTAGAACATATACAGTGGAGGTTCCCTATAAAACGTTTTGCGTTATATGATGTCGCGTTATTATAAGAGGTTTTGATTAAAAAAAAAAGATATAGTGTACGAAGCCCCTACCGATCATTATTTCATTATTATTATTATTATTATTATTATACAAATAACATTTTATTAAATAACTAAACTTTACATTAAAGTTTATAAAACGACTAAAATTTAATCGTCTTCGTCTTATCTTTCAAACTCGTCTTCACCTTCATCTTCTTCCCTTATAAAATCCTAACCCCATTACCACCATCACCCATCTTCGCCCCCCGGACTGTTTTTCAGTCACCCCTCCATGGAAGCAGAACTTTATTGTCTATCTTAAATTGACCAAAAAGATCAGTGACTCGACTATGATCGGACGGTGCCAGTGATGTATAAATAGAAGGCCGAAAAAGGAAAAAAAACTAAGCAAATAAAGAGATGAAACAAAGCATAGAAAATAAATGGTGAGTTGGTTTTAGAGAACGAGGCTTTTACTTGTGGAAGGAATCCATGAAATGGTTATTTGGATATGGTGTTTAAGTAGTTTAAGGTAAGTTACCCGACATACTAAGTATAGCCGGTCGATCCTCTAGTTCGGTGGTTTCATGTGCAAGCACATGTCATTTCTCAGTAAAATTAAAAAACATAAAAATATAAAGAGCTTTTTAGCATTATACGAGAATCAATATAAATTTTTGACAAAATGGCAAAACTCGTCCTTTGTGTTTACATGAATTTTCAGTGAATGTCCTTTAGCGTAACAAATAACAGAAAATATCCTTTATGATTAAAAACCTTATCACGTTTTGTCCTTTAACCCTAACTCAGTTAAGTTTTCTTGTTAAAACCAGTCATGTACAAAGCACATGGTGGTGAATTTTACTTTTACTACTTGAGGACTATTTATATAAGTAACTGAAAGTTTGAGCCAAACAAAAATATTTAAAAATAAATTATCTCCCTCTCTCTAAGCTGCAACTCCATCACCTCTCTCAACACCACCACCACCACCATCTCCGGCCACCATATTTTCCGAAGAAACCACCACCACCTCGTCGTAATCGGTCTCGGTGTCACCACCCCGTTTCCCACATCCACCAGTTCATCCCGTTGACTTTGACCAGATGGGTCTTCGTTCCTAAGGGTTTTCTCATAATTAGCATATGGGTTTTCTAGGGTTTGCTCGTTATTGGTGGCGACTGTGGCTGCGCTATTAACAAGTTTTTAATAAGGTTTTTAATAATTTGAATGTACATATAGTGTAAGTGGTATACAATATAATGAAACTCAAATAGTTGCATATGTATAACTGAATAAATTAACTACAATTGACATATTAACCTCTTTCTAGTGCTTATGTACGTGTGCATTGTAAGCACCTGTTAATGAAATTTAATCAGCTGCATATGTCAGACTATACAAATTAACTCCAATTAACCTCTCTCTAGTGCTTATGAATGCAATTGCAAGCACAAACACAAATAAACAGTACAATACATCTGGGTTTTCTAGGGTTTGGGACAAAACGTGATTAAGTTTGGGATGGCGACTGTGTAATGGCGACAGCGACGGCAACTGTTGCGGCGGCGACGTCGGAGCTAGGGTTTGGGACAAGAATGAAGAAACCAAACCCTTGAATTAAGAAACTAATCGAATAATCCAATAAGGAAATAGGATTAAGGAATTGGATAGTGAAACCATATCTGGTGAGAATTAAGGGTTTGGATTGAAGGAAAATGGAGATCAGAAATAAGACGGAACTAGGGTTTTTCGGAAAATATGGTAGCCGGAGATGGTGCTAGTGACCGGAGATGGTGATGGTGGCGGTGGTGTTGACAGAGGTGATGGAGTTGTAGGATAGAAAGAGAGAGAAGGGGGGGGGGGGGAGATAATTGATTTTTAAATATTTTTATTTGGCCCAAGCTTTTAGTTGTTTACATAATTAGCCCCTCAAGTAGTAAAAGTCAAATTCACCACCATGTGCTTTGCACATGACTGGTTTTAACATGAAAACTTAACTGAATTAGGGTAAAAGGACAAAACGTGATAAAGTTTTTAATCATAAAGGATGTTTTCTATTATTTGTTTCGCTATAGGACATCCACTGAAAATTCATGTAAACATAAAGGACAAGTTTTGCCATTTTGTCTAAATTTTCCTGTTAACGGCCGGTCAACACACGTAAGTTACTATAGCTGAAAGGCTTAGGCTCTATGTTCAATGTGTCGTGTGACATCCTTCATTTTTTGGTTTATTGTTTGTAGTTGTTAACCCGACTCGGGCTTGTATTCGAATCTTTATTATCAACGATATCGAGTGTTTATTAGTATTTAATGGTGTTTAACTTATTTTATATTGTTTTGTTATTCAAACTTGTTAAAACATGGTTAAAGTCACTTAAATCAAGCTTAAAACACATTTCTAGAAACATTAGGAATTAAAACTACCAAAATGGAAAATCTAGTGGATCTACCCCGTCGCGAACTCATTGCTTCGCGTAGCGCGGCCAAGGAGCTGTGCAACAGCTTTGCAATTTAGTTCGTTCTTTTGACTTGTTTATCATCCAATCTTTATCTTAAGCCGGTAATAATTCAAATTCAAGGATTCTAGAACAATATTAAGCATATTCTATCATAATCCTACGAATCTTGTAATCTAATTTGAGATTATGGTCAAAATTAGTGTTTATCTTATTCATTTTTGAGTTTTAAACAAATTATCACTAATTTGGTGATAAACGTGAAGCTTAATCCGTTTCCTATATAAACAAAGGTAGCTTGTCGTTTATTTTCAGCTATATAACTCACAATCCTCTCTCACTTTCGCGAATTCAAGTTTTAATTTAAGTGTTCTTCAAGGTTTGATTTTCAAAAGTCAGACAGATCCTTCAAGCATCAATAAACTAGTTCCTCATACAATTGTCGGGAACGTTTTGGTTTTTATTGTTATAACAACCCATAATACAAACAAAAGGAAAAGTGAAGAAAATGAAAGAAGTGAATTCCATCACACATTGGTGGAGAAAAGAAAATGGAATGCCTACAATTTGGTATAAATATGAAAGTAAGTTCTTGTCCCACATGGAAAATAAGATAAATTTGGAATTTCTTTATAAGAAGATGAGTTTTCATAGTAATATTCTTTTATGTTTAGCATGCACCAAGTGGTCCTAGCAGAGGGTGCGAAGCATCCAACGCGCACGCGAACGGGCACGGACAAGGGTAAGGGCATTGGCTCGGGTGAAGTGCGATGGGCGCTTTGATGGCTCACTTCGCACGCTCGCATCGCCGCGAGCCGCCTTATTGTTTTTGAAAACTTGTTCCTTCGCGTTATGTGAAGTATCATCAGTTATCCAGAAACTCTATTGTCCTTCGCACTACGCGAAGTAGTCCTTCGCGCGACGCGACGTGGAAGTCACGCGACAGTGACACGTAGCCTGCCACGTGGTATAGCTAGGGCTGACTCGGCAACCCTATGTTCCATTCGCGGTACGCGATGTGCTTCATGGTATTGGTTTGCGCTACGCGAACTGACCAAATTTCAAGTATAAATAGGAGGGAAAATCAGCCTTCCTTTGCTTGTCCCACATCTGATCTCTCTCTAAAATTTCATATATATATATATATATATATTGGTACAATACCCCCGAGTAGTCGTAACGATACCCTTTCCGATCGATAAAGAAACTTTTATAACACGAATCTGAAAGCTCCGCCTGTACAAGGTAAGACATTGTGCCATCGTGTAAAGTTTTGATTCTCGCTATAATTATTGGGTTTATACTAATTTAAATATGCTACATTGTGTTTAACCTAGGTATTTAATACCAGGAATCGCTCGTTTATTATAAACTTACAAGGTGAGACATTCGAGTCATTGTACAACTCACGCTTTACGTGAGACAAATGGTTTTCCAATACTATCATGATGATTTTCTTAAACCTATTAAACTCATGACGGATAATGATTTCAAAGTATTTTTCAAAATGTTTTAAAATACATTACAGTGATTAAGTCTCTGTAGACTTACGGGATGATTACTACTGGTATTGTGGGGGGTTTTGTATACAATGCTTGCCTACTGGGCTATCACACGTTACTTATTAGACAAGTATTAGCCAATAAGTAATATGACCACAGTCATAGTCTCATAGATACGGTCG